>NW_006408662.1:7532381-7534896 GCF_000296735.1 Chrysochloris asiatica
TTATGCAGTATTTTGTTGCTGTTGTTAAGTACCATCAAGTCACTTTCAACCCACAGCAACCCTGTATAGGGTTTCCAAGGAGCAGCTGGTGAATATGAACCACCACCTTGCAGTCTGACGCATTAGCCCATAGCGCTACACCAGGACTCCTGTGTGTATTTGCATATATAGCAAATAAAGACCTTAGAATTTTATGTTTTTTATAATAAAAATTGCATCTTAATAGTGATCTTGTAGCTATGCCTCCTTTTTGATTAGGTGACTCGGTAGTTGTCATTCCATATGACTCACAGAGACCCTGTAAATGGTTTCCGAGGAGTGGCTGGTGAGTTTGTACTGCTGATCTTGTGGTTAGCAGTCCAGTCCTTGTCCTACAGGGCCACACCAGGACTCCATACATCTCCCTACCCCCCACCTCCAATACATACACATACACACACACACACAAAAAGAAAAAAACAATAACAGAAGGCTTACTGAAAGCAGATGTCTCACTCGGCTGCTTTAGTCTCTGAGAAAAGAGCTACAAGGAAAAATAAGAGACTTTCTTGTTAAAAATTAGGTTTTAATGAATAACTGCTCACAAATAGGGACCCATTTATAAAGGGAATCTCCTGAAACTGGTAGGTAGCTACACATGTGTATTTAATGATGACCATAAATTGAAAACTCATCACAGCAATTTACACATAATGAAACATCCAATCATATATGTCTTATGTTTCAACTCTGTTCTGTTAACCACCATGTTGTTAACCAGTCTATACTTGGCAGCTGACAAATAGGAAAAACTCAATACAAATTGGTAGAATGAATAGTCATAGCCTCAAAATCCACCTAAACTGGGGAGGTTTGACAGGAATTAACTGGCATAAGGACTTTTCTGGTGAAGAAAATGAAGGAAGGAGGGTTTGAGGGATAGGTAGAGATCCCTAAGAACAGGTGTAAGTCTGAGATGGGATGGAAAGAAGACTAGTCCTCTATTCCTGTGCCTTGGGCTTAGATCTGAACCTTACACGATGAAGGCTGCAAGTGATGGAAACCATCAAGTTTTACCGGATGTGGCTTTGGTGTTCAAATGAGATGAGGTGAAGGACTCCTACATCAAACAGGGCCCAACTCTAGCATCACAAGAGCCCAAGGCTCTAGTCTTGGAGGACAGAAATTAATCACCAGTAGAGGCAAGAAAAATACCACTCACAAAATTCAAAGGTGGCAAACATCAGTGGCAGAAGACAGAGTAGACCACCACATTGTTCTTGAATTCATGTCATGAATGTGACCCTTCACTGGTACCCAGAAATCAATGAATCTGTAGAAACTCTGCTATCACATTTCTACAATTACATGAAAATGGAACTGTACTATTGCTTGTGGAAATTATGTGTCTCATCAATCTCCAAATGTCGAGAAGTCTAGTGTTCTTACTTGCAGGCTAACCTACCTCCTCTCCTGTATGTATCCAGGGAACACTGGATGCACGCAAGTCTGGAGGAATGGAGGCCCAGCCATCTCCATCCTGATTTGTTGCACTGTCTGGGTTAGAAATGTTAATGAGTAAAGGAGGGTTTGTTGAGTTATGTTGTTGTGTTTGTTAACCCCTTTGTAGTTGACAGTGTACACTCCCCCAAGAAAGCAACTTGTTTCCATAGCAGCCATGTTTGGTGGCTAGCACGTGCACCAATATGGCGCTTCTTTATTTTTTCTTATTCCTTTATAGCTCTTCACTCCTCTCACCAATTTTTCATTCTTTTCTTTTGTCTCTCCTTCTTACTCCCTGTCTACTAATTGATCCTGTGGAGCAGGCACCCTGTCCACCACTGCCTCCACAGTCAGAAGCAGCCACCCACACCACGCCACAGCTGAGGGTGCGCTCTCTCACAGAGCAAATGCTGCAATGTCACGGCAGCTGGCTTAGGTGGTATGTGTACCAGGTCTGTTTAAATTTCTTTTTTTTCTTTCTTCCCTTTTCCATTTCTTTTTTTTTTCCTTCTTCTTCTCAGTCCCTCTGCCATTATCTTATGCATTTTTGTTGTTACCAGGCAGGGTGGTCACCACACTCGCATCAACTCTGTAGACTGAAACACCCCTAACACACACAAGCCAATGAGGTCAGCGCGGTGCTTTTTGCAGAAGAAGAGCCTCATTCATGCTGCAGCTGCAGTTCAGAGATTACCTGCACCAGTAGTGTGCAGGTTTCGGTGTTTGGTTTTCTCTTTTCTTCTTTTTCTATTTACTTTCTATGTATTTGCCACCCACCCTATTTCTTCATTTTTTTTTTCTTCATCCTTCTTTCTCTTTTTCTTTCTTTCTTCCCATTAGTCAGGAGCTAGCAACCTTCCCCAGACACACCTACCACAACTGCTGTCCCACTCCCTGTATGAGTGAGTTGGTAGTCACACCACTACTGCACAGAAGACAGATTACCCTCTGCTACTCTACATGCATTAAACACTAAAGACCGAAGACCAGAAGAGTTGTGGGATGACATCAAGAACATCATACATGAAGAGAG
>NW_006408662.1:7536645-7542932 GCF_000296735.1 Chrysochloris asiatica
TGGAGGGTCAGAGAAAAAGAGGAAGACCCCCAAAGACATGGATCAGCAAGGTGGCATGATTGATGGTGTCAAGTGTAGCAGTGGTAGTGATGTTGACCCAGGATCGGACATTGTTTCGTTCTGCTGTGCATGGGGTCGCTATGAGTCAGTTCCGACTCGATGGCACCTGAAAACAACAACAACAACTGTACGTGACCAGCAATTAGAGACTCAGACCTACACTATGAACTGTTACAAAATCCACCTGGTGAAAGGTGGTGAGTACCACATTGCTGTCAAACTATGACTAGACGAGCAAGCTTGTCTCATTGCACAAAGTGTAAAAGCAAAAGAAAACATCATGGTAAAGCAAACCAACATAGTGGTGGTGTTAGGTGCCTATGAGTTGCTTCCAAGTGCACAACAAAACAAAAAACCTACCCAGTTCTGCACAATCCCCACAATTGTTCTGTTTGAACCCACCACTGCAGCCATGGTGCCCATCCACCTCATTAAAGGTCTTCCTCTTTCAGGCTGATCCTCTACTTTGATGACCATTATGTCCTTCAGCAGGGACTGGTCACACCTGAAAATGTGTCCAAAGTTTGAGAGATGCAGTCTCCCTATCCTCATTTCTAAGGCTGTACTTCTGAGACTGATTTGTTTCTCTGGCAGTCCACAGTACTTTCAATATTCCTCACCAATGCTTTAATTCAAATGCATTGATTTTTCTTATTCATTGTCTAACTTTCACATGCATATGAAGTGATTGAAAATATCTTTGCTTGGGTCAGATGCACCTGAGTTCTCAAACTGTCACCTTTGCTCTTTAATATTTTAAAGAGGTCTTTTGTAGCAGACTTGCCTAATGCAATACATCATTTGGTTCCTTGATTGGGGCTTGCACAAGCACTGATTGTGAATCCAAGCAAAATGAAACCTTTGACAATTTCAGTCTTTCACTGTTTATCACGATGTTAGTAATTGGTCCAGTTGTGAGGATTTTTGTTTGCTTTAAATTGAGGTGCAGTTCTTACTGAAGCCTGTGGTCTTTGATCTTCATCAGTATTTCAAGCCCTCTTCACTTTCAGCAAATAAGTTGCATCATCTGCATATCACAGATTGTTAATGAGTCTTCCTCCAATCTTGATGCCATGTTCTTCTTCATATAATCCAGCTCTTCTCAGATTATTTGCTTAGCATACAGATTGAATAAATGTGGTGAAAAATTACAACCCTGGCACACACCTTTCCTAATTTTAAACCATTCTGTGTCTCTTTATTATGTTCAAACAACTGCCTCAAGGAATATGTACAGGTTCCTCGGGAACACAATTAAGTGTTCTGAAATACCCATTCTTTACAGTGTTATCCATAGTTTATGATCCATGCATTAAAATGCCTTTTCATAGTCAATAAAAAACACAAGTAAATATCATTCTGGTATTCTCTGCTATCGGCCAAGATCCAGCTGAGTCAGCAAAGATATCCCTAGTTCCTTGGACTCTCCTGAATTTAGCTTGAATTTCTGGGAGCTCCCTGTTGCAACCATTTTAAAATTATCTTCAGCAAAAATTTACTTGCATGTGACATTAATGATATTGTTTTATATTTTCCACATTCTGTTGGGTGACCTTTGTTTGGAATAGGCACAAAAAAAATGGATGTCTACTAATTGAATGGCCAGGTAGCTGTCTTCTAAATTTCTGACATAAGAAGACTGAGCACCTCTAATACTATATCTATTTGTTCAAAGATTTCAATTAATATTTCATCAGTTACTGGAGTCATGTTTTTCGCTAATGCCTTCAGTGAAGCTTGGGCTTCTTATGTGAATACCATCAGTTCTTGATCATATGCTACCTCTTGAAAAGGTTGAACATCGACCGGTTACATCTGGTACAGTGACTCTGTGTTTTGCTTCCATTTTCTTTTGATGCTTACTGTGTCATTCACTATGCTGCCCATGGAATCCTTTAATGGGCAAGGCTTAACTTTTTATTCAGTTCTTTGAGTTAGATAAACACAGAGCATGTTCTTCCCTTTTGGTTTTCTAACTCAAACTCATTGCACATTTCACTATAATACTTTGTCTTCTCGAGCTTCCATTTGGAAATGTCTGCCTCACTCTTTTTTTTTACTTCATTTCATCCATTTGCTCTAGCTTCTCAGAATTCAAGAGCAAGTTTCAGAGTTGTCTTCTGACATTCACTTTCATGTTTTCTTTCTTGCTTGCTTTATTTTGGTTTCTTCATGTATGGTGTTCTTGATGTTAACCCACAATTTTTTCTGGTCTTCAGTCATTAGTGTCTAATGCATCCAATCTGTTCTTCAGATGGTCCCTTAATTCAGGTGGGAGGGATATACTCAAGGTCATATATTGGATCTCACAGATTTTTTTTTTTTCTTTCATTTTTTTTCAGCTTCAAACTGAACTTTCATATGAGCAGTTGATAGTCTGTTTTCCCAGTCTGGCTGTGGCTGATGATATTGAACTTCTCCATCATATCTTCCTGCAGAAGTAGCCAATTTGATTCCTGTGTACTCCATCTGGTGAGGTTCACATTATAGTCACCATTTATGTTGTTGGAAAAGGTACTTACAATGAATAAGTCATTGATCTTGAAAAATTCTGTCATACAATCTCCAGTACCATTTATATCACCAAGGCCAAATTTTCCAATTACTGATCTTTCCTCTTTACTTCCAACTTTCTCTTTTCAATCATCAGTAATTATCAATGCATCTGAATTTCAGACTTAAGAAGTTAGTAGAATTCTCTATTTTCATCATCATTGACTTTAGAGATAGGTCCATAAATGTGAATAATAGTGATACTAATTGACCTTCTTCATAGACATATGGATATTTGTCCTATCACAGACAGCGTTGTACTTCAAGATAGATCTTGAGATGCTCATTTTGATGATGAATGGGATGCCATTCCTCTTCAGTGTTTCATTCCCAGCGTAGGAAACTACATTGTTGCTAAGTACTGTTGAGTCAGTTCTGACTCATAGCGACCCTGTATAGGGTTTCCAAGAAGTACCTGGTGAGTTTGAACTGCCGACCTTGTGGTTCAAAATAACCATCCAGTGCCTTAACTCACTGTGTGACTGCCCACTTCAAAACGGTCAATAACTATCCATTTCAACTCCCTAATGCCTATGATATTGATCTTTACATATTTTATTCATTTTTGATGAGTTCCAGTTTTCCTAATCCATACTCTTACATACCACATTCCAATATTAATGGATGTTTGTACCTGTTTCTTCTCATTTTGCTTCATCAGCAAATAAAGGTCTCAAAAGCTTTCTTTCATCCACATCATTAAGGTGGTTGAGGACACAGCTTTTCCTCAATCATATTATAAGGTGTCCATCTTTTGATACTATATGAGAAAATGTTCAATATAATTCAGAAAGTATTCAGTGACACATCATTCAGAAGTGGTCCATCTCCCCTTCTTCTTAATCTGTCTTAGTCTGCTAGCTCGGTGACATCACCTGCCATGGGTGATCCTCCTGGTATTTCAACACCACTAGCATGGCTGCCTTCCTCACAGCAACACACAAGCTATCAATATGGCAAACTGATAAATAAGCATGTGCAAGCCAACATACTATCAACAAAGTAATAAAAGAAATGCCACAATGTGTCAGAGACAACAAACAACTTATACACACTTACACAAAAACCAGACAAGATGGCCAAAGCAAATAAAGAAATAGAAAATACTTCAGAGGAAAAAAATGCTACTGGAACTATCAGATAAGGAATTCTAAAGACATAGATTTAGAATCCTTTAGGAGATTCAGAAAGAGATCAAGGAAAATAAAGATGGCACCAAGGACAAAATTAAGGAAAACACAAAATTTTAGAAAAATTCAGGAAAATAATACAATAACAAATTGACAACATAAATGGCAAATTAGAAAACATACAAAAACAGAAAATACAAATCCAGAAGATTGATATAAAAATTGTAAAAAGAGATAACACACTGAATGGTCAAAAGCGTAGAACTGAATTAGTTAAAAACAGAATTACAAAAATTAAAGACAAATACTAATCTGTTAGAGGAACAATCGGGAAAAGGAACAAAAATGAAGAAAGTCTAGAAATTATATGGGAAACTATCAAAAGGAATAGTATGCATATAATTAGAATAGCAGATCAGAAAGAAACCAAAAAAATCTCTGAGAAAATTGTCAAAGATAATTTGGAAGAAACCTTCCCTAATCTCATTAAAGATGAGAAGATATGCATTCAAACACTCAACAAACCCCAGACATGATAAACTCTAAGAGAAAAAATCACCAAAACATATCATAATCAAACTTTCCAAAACAAAGACAAAGAAAGAATTCTGAAAACAGTCAGGAACACTGAAAAGGCACCTACAAAGGAGAAACAACTAAATACTAAACTCTCATTTCTTAGGATTGGCAGAAACTATGCTGACGAGAAGACAATGTGATGCCATATGTAAAATCCTGAACAAAAACTTTGTTAAACAAAAATTACATATCAAGAAAAATGTCCCTTAACTATGAGAGCAAAATTAGGACATTTTAAGATAAGCTGAAATTAAGGGAATTTCTAAAAGTCCGACCAATCTTATAAGAAACACACACAAAAAGTCCTTTAAATAGAAAACCAGTAATGACAGACAACAACCTGAGATTAAGACAGATGACAACATCACCCAGAAATCAACTCAGGTATAGAAGTATCAAGCATGAAATAATCTATAAGACTGAAAATAGGGAACCAGAGACATCAATGTGTACATGATAATTGCACAGCAAAAGGGGGTATAAATGTTGTAGTTACAGAACTCTCAAATGGAGAGGCAGTCAAGACAGTCTAACATTTAGGAAGATAACAATAAATTACTGGGTTATTGTTTTGTTGTTAAGTGCTGTCCAGTCAGTTCTGACTCGATCAGATCCTGTGCAGAGTTTCCAAGGAGCAGCTGGTAGGTTTGAACTACCGACCTTCTGGTTCACAGTCCAGTGCTGATCCTACAGCACCACATGAGGAAGGAGTCCATAGATTAGAAGGTAACCTCAAGGATATTTAATAAACCTTCTCATCAAAGCAAAAAAGAATAAAATCATAAAGATTCAGTAAAACAAACAAGGATATGATAAAAACCAAAATCTATAAGCAAAATGAACTCAGCACAGAATATGGAAAAAGAAATCAGCACCACAAAATAACAAAAATCCATAAAAAAATTATGTCAGTAAAATCATTACTACTAATAATTACAATGCATATAAATGGATTAAACACAACAGTTAACTCACAGAGAATAGCAGATTGCAAAACAAACATGACCCATCAGTATGCTATCTAGAAGAGTTACACCTTAGACACACACACACATATACACAAAAAAAGGTAAAATTTAGATTGAGAAAACATATACTAACCAAAAAGAGAATGGAAATATTAATTTTTGAGAAAATTTCTGTGACATTAAGGCAAAAGTCAACAAGAGAGCAAGGAAGGACATTCTATAAAGATTAAAAGGTCAACTCAACATGAGGACATAGCCCTAATCACCCAGTGAAAGGACTGCAAAACACATAAATTAAACTTTAACAAAACTGAAAAGAAAAACAGAAAACTCCACCTGTAAGAGATTTGAATACACAATTTTCAATGAAGGACAGTACAACTAGAAAGAAATGAAACAAAGCTATTGAAAATCTAAACAACACAATCCAAGTTTACTTCACATACATATATAAAACATTTCACCAACAAAAACATAAAGTACATTCTTTTCATGCTCACATGGAAAATTCTCCAGATTAGACCACATGTTAGGCTACATATCAAGTCTCAATACATTTTAAAACATGGATTCTACAATGCATCATCTCAGACAACAATGTTACAAAATTTGCAATCAATGGAAGAACAAGGTAAAAAAACAAAACAAAACAAAAAAAAACATGAAAACGGACTAATACACTGCTTAAAACTATGGGGTAGTGTAGTTGTTGTTTGGTGCCATCGAGTTAGCACCAGCTCATAGTGACCTTATGCAGAACAGAATGAAACAGTGCATGGTGCTGCACCAACTTAAAAACATTGCTACGTTTCAGCCCTTTGCTGCTGCCACTGCTTCAATCCACCTCACTGAGAGTCTTGCTCTTTTTCTCAGACCCTCCACTTTACCAAACATGATATCCTTCTCCAGTGACTGGTCCTTCCTGACAACATGTCTGAACTATGAGAGATGAAATCTGGCCATCCTGGCCTCCAAGGAGCACTCTGGCTATACTTTT
>NW_006408662.1:7543197-7546505 GCF_000296735.1 Chrysochloris asiatica
TTATTGGGATGCTGTTTATTGGTTCAATGGAGATGATCTTTGTTTTCTTTACATTGAAGTTTGAGCCACACTGAAGGCTGTGGTCCTTGATCTTCATTAGTAAGTATTTTAAGTCTTCTTTGCTTTCAGCAAGCAAGGTTGAATCATCTGCATATCGCAGGTTGTCAATGAATCCTGATGCCCCATTTTTCTTCATATAATGCAACTCTTCTCAAATTATTTGTTCAGCATACAGATTGAATAAAAAGTATGGTGAAAAATTACAACCTTAGACACACCATTCCTAATTTTAAACCATTAAGTGTTCTCTTGTTCTGTTCAAACAGCTATCTCTTGGTCTATGTACGGGTTCCTTATGAGCACAATTAAGTGTTCCATAATAGTCATTCTCTGAAATATTGTCCATAACTTGTCATGATCCACACAATCAAAAGTCTTTGCATAGTCAATAAAGCACAGGTAAACATCTTTCTGGGTTTTTTCTGTTTTTAGCCAAGATCCATCTGATGTCAGCAATGATATCCCTCATTCTACAAACTCTTCTGAACCTATCTTAAAGTTCTTGGTTAGTGTATGGTTGCAGGTGTTTTTTGTGTTATCTTTAGTAAAAAATTTCACTTGAATGCAATGTTAATGATATTGTCCAATGATTTCCACACTCTTTTGGTCACTTTCTTTGGAATGGGTACAAATATGGATCTCTTCCAATCAGTTGGCCATGTAAGTTGTCTTCCAAATTCCGTGGGAGAGATGAGTGAGTGTCTCCAGCGCTAAATCATTTTGTTGAAAGATTTCAGTTTGTATACCATCAATTCCTGGAGCCTTGTTTTTTGCCAATGCCTTCAATGCCTCTTGGACTTTTTCCTTCAGGGTCATTGACTCTTGATCATATGCTACCTCTTAAAACAGTTGAACATCAACCATTTCTTTT
Source organism: Chrysochloris asiatica (assembly GCF_000296735.1). Lineage (NCBI taxonomy): Eukaryota > Metazoa > Chordata > Mammalia > Afrosoricida > Chrysochloridae > Chrysochloris > Chrysochloris asiatica. Next base: position 7,544,129 of record NW_006408662.1, read on the forward strand.
TGGTACAGTGATTCTATATATTCCTTCCATCTTCTTTTTTATTGTGGATTGAGTGAAAATTTACAGGGCAGGTCATCAGTTTTATATTCAACAACTCATACACCATGTTTCATTACAATGATTATAATCCCCTCTATGTACCATCAGTTAATAGTATTTCTCTCTATTCTATTCACTTTAGCTCTTGTAATTTTTTTTTCTTTTTTAAAACACTAAGACATATAGAACAATTTACACCACTAAAGCCCTTTGCAACTCTGCCTCCTGGCTGCCATCTCTTAGTCCCTCTCTTCCCATGAATCTAGAGTCCTTGGCTGCTTCCTCTCTCTATGCCCCCATCTCTGCCTCATTGCTGCTTCTCTGGATAAGGTCTCGCATTCTGTTTGTGCTCTTCTCCCTTGATGGTTCTAGGGTCCTTTGTTTCTGGACTGTACTTTCCATCTTCTTTTGATGCTTTCTGCACCATTCAATAATTTGTCCAAAGAATCCTTCCATATTGCAAGTCAAAGTTTGAATTTTTTCTTCAGTTCCCTCAGCTTGAGAAATGCTGAGTGTGTTTTTCCCTTTTGGCTTTCTAATTCTAGATGTTTGTACATTTTGTTATCATATTTGACTTTGTCTTCTCTAACTGCCTTTTGTAATTTTTGATTCAACTATTTTACCTCCTTATTTCTTATTTACTTTAGCATCTCTATGCTGGAGGGCAAGCTTCAGAGTCTCTTCTGGCATCCACTTTGGTCTTTTCCTTCTTTCTTGTCTTCTTAATGACCTTTTGCTTTCTTCTTGTATATTCTTGATGTCATCCTACTACTCTTATGGTCTTAAGTATTTAGAATCTAATGCAGCAAATCTGTTCTTGAGATGATCTCTAAATTGACCTGAAATATGTTCAGCATCATATTTTGGCTCTTGTGGACTCATTTTAATTTTCTTCAGCTTCAACCTGAACTTGTGTACAAGGAAGTATTGGTCTAGTCCACAGTCTGCCCCGATCTTGTTTTGGCTTTCCCACCGTCTCTTTCTACAGATGTGGTAAATCTGATTTCTATGTTTTCCATCTGGTGTAGTTCATGTGTTCAGTTGTCTTTTATGTTGTTTAAAAAAGGTATTTGCAATGAATAAGTCAGTGATCTTTCAAAATTCTATCATATGATCTCCAGCATCAGTTCTATCACTAGGGTCATATTTTCCAAGTACCAAGCCTTCCTCTTTGTTTCCAACCTTTGCATTCTTATTGCCAGTAATTATTAATACATCTTGGTTGTATATTTAATCAATTTCAGACAAAGAAGTTGGTAGAATTCTTCAGTTTCATCATCATTGGCTTTCGTGTTTGGTGTGTAAATTCAAACAACAATGGTATTAACTGGTGTTCCTTGTATGTGTACGGATGTCACAGACAGTGTTGTACTTCAAGGCAGATCTTTTTGGTGATGAGTGTGACACCATTCCTCTTCAATTTACCATTCCTGGAATACTAAACCATGTGATTGCTAGATTCAAAATGGCCAACAGAGTCATGCTTCATATATTACATGTTTTGATTATTAATGGATAGTTATGGCTGTTTCTCTTAATTTTGAGTTGTGCCCCATCAGAAAATGAAGGTGCCAAAGGTTTTACTCCAGATGCGTCATCTCAGTCAACTCTATTTGAAGAGCTATCTCTTCTCCAGTCATATTTTGAGCACCTTCCAGCCTGAATGGCTCATCTTTTGGCTCTCAGAATATAACATTATTCTGGTACTCTTCACGGTGTTTTAATATTCAATATTCTGGTTCTCACAGCATTCCTCTGTTATTCATAAGGTTTTCAGTGACCAAATAATTGGAAGTAGTCTGTCTATCTTTCTCCCCCAACTGTCTTCACCTGGAAGCTCAGCTGAAACCTGTCCACTGTGAATTAACCTGCTGGTATTTAAAATACTCATGGCATAGCTTCCAGAATGACAACAACACACAAACCACTGCAGTGTGACAAACTAACTGATGAGTGGTGGACTGGATAGTAGACAAAATAAAAAATGAAGTAAAATGTTCCATGAATAAAATAAGAATGAAAACATACAAAAAATCTTTGGGACACGGTAAACGTAGCACTTAATTTATGCCATTAAATACACACATCAAAGAATTCGTTTAAAAAAGGACTTCTGGCAAGATGGCAGACCAAGCAGAAACATCACACAGACCCTCCACAATTCAATGTTCCAGAATACCCATACTTCACAATGTTGTTCATAGCTTGTCATGATCCACACAATCAAAAGCCTTTGCATAGTCAATAAAATACATCTTTCTGGTCTTCTCTGCTTTCAGCCAAGATCCATCTGACTTCAGCAATGATATATCTACTTACACATCCTTTTCTGAATCAG
>NW_006408662.1:7549390-7554053 GCF_000296735.1 Chrysochloris asiatica
TGTATGGTTACCTTTTATGCTGTTTAAAAAGTTATTTGCAATTAAATAAGTTATTGGTCTTGCAAAATTCTATCATGTGATCGTCAGCATAATTTCTATCAACAGAGCCATAGCCTCCAACTACTGATCCTTCTTCAATCACCAGTAATTATCAATGCATCTTGATTACATCCTTGATTAATTTCAGACTGAGGAAGTTGGTAGAATTCTTCAATTTCATTATCACTGGCTTTAGTGGTTGATGCATAAATTTGAATGGTATTGCTATTATGCTGGTCTTCCTTCTAGGTGACAATATCCTTGATGGATATTACCCTATCACAGCATTGTAATTCAATGTAGATCATGAAATATTCTTTTTATGATTAATCAGATGCCACTCCTTTTGAATTTGACATTCCTGGCACAGTAATCCATATGATTGTCTGATTCAAGGTGGCAAATACCAGGCCATTTCAATTCACTAATGTCTAGGATATCGATCTTTATGCATTCTATTTCATTTTTGACAATTTTCAATTTTCCTAGATTCATACTTCATACATTTAACATTTTTAATGAATGTTTGCAGATGTTTTTTCCTCATTTTGAGTTTTGTCTTATCAGCAATTGTAGGGCCCAAAAGTTTTGCTGCATTCTCCTCATTCTGGTCAACTCTCCTTTGAGAAGTTTGCTTTCCACCAGTCATATTTTGAGTGCCTTCCAACCTGAGGTGCTCATCCTTCAGCACTATATCTGACACTATTCTTCAACTATTCATAATGTTTTCATGTTCCAGCACTTTATCTGACTATTTTCCACTTATATTCATAAGGTTTTCAGTGGCAAATCAGTCAAAAGTAGACTGCCTCGCCTTCTTCCTAGTCTGTCATAGTTTGCAGATAACTGAATGTGACGTCATAACCAATTGGCCCAAATGAAAAGGAAAATATAAGTGTTGTCATACACAAAATGAAATTGCTACTATTTTATAGGTTATATATACTATTACAATTATGTTTTCCTTTTTATTTGGACCAATTGGTTATGACCTCACATTCAGTTATCTCCTGTCAACTGTATAAGAACATGCAGTGGCACTGTAGTCATGTGACTCATGACGTGTCTGGTCCTGTGCAAAGCAAATGAAAATGGGTTTCCAGATTGCGTATAATATACTCTTGTGTTTGCATCATGCTCTTTGTGATCGCTTTCACTCCTGTTGGGTATCAGCAATTGGTTATGAATTCAAATTCAATAGCAATAGCCGAAACCTGACTTGACGGCACTTAACATAATAACAATTACTGATGTGGTGTTGTAATATCAGCATTGGACTGCGAATCACAGACTGGCAGTTCAAACCCACCTCAGAAACACTATACAGTGTCACTAAGAGTCCAAATTAACTCGACAGCACTTAACAACAATAATAGTAACCACTGATCGTCAAATACTAAAACATGTTTAGGCAATGATCAAGTATTAAAATGTCTTACATGTTGGGATGTGTACACTCAGGTTCTAAATACTTTAGAAAATATTGCTAAAGATCAGACACCAAAAGTAGATTATCAAAAGAGAAACGGAAAACAACATCAACAAAATGTAAACAGTAGAGTATGTTGTGCTCATGTTGGTTATATCACAGCATTTTCGTCAAATGAGTTAAGTTCTCCAAGATTCAAAAGTAAATTTAAAGAAATGTACAGATCTCTACCAGTCATTAACAGGGTGTCATGGGTTGAATTGTGTCCCCCCAAATATGTGTCAGCTTGACTAGACCATGATTCTCAGTGGTTTGGCCATTAGTGAGGATCCCCCATGCTGGGACCTGATGTGATAATCCAATAAAAGGATTAAGGGTGGGATGCTGTTGTTAAGTACTATTGAGCTGGTTCCAATTTATAGCATCCCTGTATAGGGCTTCCAAGGAGTGGCTGGTGAGCTTGAACCCCCAACTTTGCTATTCAAGCCCACATTGTAGTCCAGCACATAAACGCACAGTACCACACTCTTAATCTCACAACCCTGATCTGATGTATTGGAGATTTCCAGAGGTGTGGCATATAACATCTTTTATCTTACAAGAGACAAAAGGAGAGAAATGTAGACGAGAAAAAGGGACCTGCTATCTGGTGTGGAGTTCTGGTGTGGCGCTGAGGGCTAATGTGCAGACTATAAAGTTGCTTGAACTGCAAGGTCGGTGGCTCAAGCTCACTAGCTGCTCCTTGGAAATCCTATACAGGGTTGCTATGGGTCTGAATTGACTCGATGGCACTTAACAACAACAACAACCTGGTGTGGTGCTGTAGGATCAGCACTAGCCAGCAGTTCAAACCCACCAGCTGCTTCTCAGAAAACCTATACAGGGTCTCTCAGAGTTGGAACTGATTCTATAGCACTTAACAACCCCTAAGAAAGTAGAGCCAGGAGTGGAGTGCATCATTTTGTACCTGGGTTCCCTGTACTATGAAGCTCCTACAAGTTCCTAGAATGGCTGATGTCAAGACACATGCAGACCTCCAAGGAGTGCTGGGCCTAGAGATGCTGAAAAGAGATGAAGTATTTTCTCCAAAGCTGGACTCTGAACTTGGAGAGTTTTCTAAACTGTGAAAGAATCAATTTCCATTAAAACTATCCACTTGTATTTCTGTTATAGCAGCACTGGATAACTAAGACATAGGGAATTTACATAATTTAAGGGAAGATTTTGAAAACACAACAAAACAAAGGCTGCCAAATACTGATTAGCAAGGAGTCACTGTCCCGGAAACATTAGAAAGAAGTCAATGATGGAAATGCTCTAGAATTATCCCTGAGTGCCAGAGACAAATTTCAAGTGACCACATACTACACCATCATTGACAAAGTTGAATCTTGCATGAGAAAAGGGCGAAATTACATGGTATTCCTGACCTTCTTTTAAGTAGGTTCCCCCTTACCCTGCTGGTATAATGGTTAAAGCACTCAGCCGCTAAGTGGTTTGAATCCATCAGCTTTCACAGGAGAGAGATGTGGCCATCTGTTTACTTTTCCTTAGTTGATACATATATTCCACTCCTAAGACTTGTATTTAATGTTGTTGTTACGTGCCGTGGAGTCGGTTCCGACTCATACCAACCCTGTACAGGGTTTCTGAGGCTGTAAATCTTTACAGGAGCAGAAAGCCTCATCTTTCTCACATGGAACAGCTGGTAGTTTCAAACTACTGACTGTGAGATTAGCAGCCCGATGCATAACCACTATGCTACCAGAGCTCCTTGTATTTAATGTGGCCTTATGAAAAATACAAAAACCCGAGTTGCCACACCCAATATTTGTCTTGCTTTTCCTAGTGTCCAGCAAAGGTCCAGCTTAAGGTTAGCAAGACCCTTCATCATTTTCAAGCCCACCAGGAAGAGTGTGGCTGTGTGGGTTAATGAGCCAGACTGCAACACCCTTTGAATTACAAGGTCGGCAGTTCAAGCTCACCAACTGCTCCTTGGAAACCCTATACAGGGTCGCTAGGGGTCAGCCCCGACTCAACAGCACTTCACAACAACAACAACTGGAAGAGCAAAGAGATCAGAATCCTTGTTTGTGAGAAGGCAAGGATAGGAATAGAGGTACAGGGGTTACGAGCTGGGCCTGATGGACTTTGACTTCCAGGGGCAGAGAACCAGGTGGAACAGCAGGGCAGGCCTGGATTCACAGTGGCTCAAGGTGGGAGGCTTGAGCAGTTTGCACTTTTGCGCAGAGGACATGATGCCAGGGAAGGCTAGCTACTGGGGCAGACACCCTGCCTACCCAAGGTTATGCCTGGTTACAGCAGAGTTAAGGAGGGTCAGGGAGCAACCGAGTCAGCATCTGCATGTTGTTCCTTCTTTTCTGGTCTTTTGGGCTGGAGACCTGTGGCCTCAGTTGCCACTATATCAAGTGGGCTCCTCTCTGTTGCCAGGCCACAGGACGTGGACCCATTCCCCTCCCTTCCACATTTTCTCATAGCCCACATTTCTGAGGCTCTGCTTTCTTGATGGGGCTGCTGTCAGAGCCTCCTGAAAGAAGGGATTTATAATAATGTCCATTGGACAAAGTGGTCTTAGAGAGCTTTATACTGGCATACAGCGGTATGATGGAGTTTACTTGAAGTAAAAGCAATAGAGGTCTATAGAAGGATGGAGATGATCAGGACAAAAGATGTCTAACCTCACAGAGTGAAAATGGTTTAACCTCACAGAGTGAAAATGGTCTAAACTCACAGAATGAAAATGGCTGCTCTGCTGCACAATAAGGAAAAAATAATTTTTGTATTTGGAACAGGAACTAAAAGTTAAATAATGTAATTGGATAAAAGACAAGCATAGCGGGTCAAAGACTGGTTATCTAAAAGTTGGGATTGATCATAGATAGGTGACTAGCATATATGGGAATTACATGATTGATTAAAGGTGTATAGTTACAAGTGTACGCATTTGCATTCTTCAGTTAATGACAGGATGGTGACAGGGCAATGGAGTGTGTGCTTTTCTTTTTCTCTTTTTTTGGTAACCTGCTACAAAAATTGCTTTCTTAGCAATGCCTCTTTCTGGAAGTTCATTGTAAAGACTCAATAATACTGGGCATCAAAACCCATCAGGCATAAACGATCACATCTTGCATCTGTTTGACTATAGATGAACAATCCTGTGGGAATACATTGTGA
>NW_006408662.1:7554578-7573772 GCF_000296735.1 Chrysochloris asiatica
CAAGGTCGGTGGTTCAAGCTCACCAGCTGCTCCTTGGAAACCCTATGGAGGTTTCTATGGGTCGGAATTGACTTGATGGCACTTAACAATAAGGGTAGAGAACCTTGGTGTGGCCCTGTAGGATAAACTTTAGACAAGTAAGCACAAGGTCAGCAGTTTAAATCCCCCAGCTGCTCTCAGAAACTCTGAGTCACTATGAGTCAGAAGTGAGTCGATGACATACAATAAGACCAGAGGGAAAGTTGTGTCATTAGGCGTGCTATGAGAACTCCTCAATGTCTGGAGATGGTTAGGCAGGACTCTAACCATGGAAATAAGGGGAGCAGCTTGTTGTGAAGCCCCTGGTGCCTGACTACACGATGCTATAAAGACCTCAAGGAGTGGAAAAGGCCTGGAGCTGAACATGCATGAGATTTCCAGTCTTCTTAAATGACTAGTGATACAATTAGTTAATATATATTTATATTTTTACCTCATGTCTTTTATCTATCTATCTACATCTATCTCTATTTATCTATCTGTATACCTCTATCTATCTTCCTATCTAGGTATCTCTCTCTCTCTCTCTCTCTCTCTCTCTCTCTCTCTCTCCATATATATATATAATCTTTATCTGCCCAGCTATGGATTGTACTGTTAAGTGTGCAGAAACTAAAGGTCAACAGAATCGGAAGGTTAATGTGTTTTCTTTCATTGGTACCAACCATCTGCTGAGGGATGTGGGAACATTTTTGTGACATGACCAACAGATCTAGGCCCTACCTACCCGAGGAAGCCTGTATCTCACAGGTGACACTCACTCAAAGGGGACTATTAGGTAAAACAACAGCTTTCTGTTTCTAAAGTGCACACATCACCATATCTTGAGTACTAATGGCAGCGAGCTAGCCATGGCGGATGGTAAGGTACACAAATGGGCTTTCCCCAGCCTCTCTGCACACAATATACAAGACCGTTTGCTACACTAGAGGTTAAGTTGGCAACACTCCACTGTTTATATGTGGTCATTTACCCCCAATTCCCATGAATCAGCCAGAGAAATCTGCTGTGGTGACCATTTTGTTTTGTTGTTTTGATTGGATCTGTGCCATGGACTCTACGCTGATATATTTTACCCTGAAGACAAAAAAGGAAAAGATAGCAATACTGAGGCAAATTATGTATATATTTAGTTGGAGCAGCCACAAGCCCAGAATAAATGAACTGGTTCAGCTAAAACAAGAACCAAAAGATACATTGGACCAACTCAACCGAAGGTCATTTTGATAAAAGGGAAAGCGACAAAACAGAAAAAGAAAACAGATGTAGCAAGTACTTACGAGGCATGTTGAAAACTCCTTTCTGGTGAACAGCCAATCACTGAAATCCCCTTGTATGGTGGTTCTTTGGGGACTTCAAGTATTAAATCTTCTCTATGGTCTAATTGATGATGATGGATACCTTGGACAGATTTCCTCAGTACTGTTATTTTTACACAAGTATCATGCATGTTCTAGTTTTTGCCAACCCTGCCTCCCCTTGTGAGGTACCTTCATAAGCAAGGTTTTTTGTTTTTTTTAATAGCAATGTTAGATACCATGTACTAGTCCAACACTCTCCTATAGATAGGGCTTCTCACTGCAGCCTGGAAAGTTAAAAACAGAATTTCCACACCCCTTGAAGCTGAGATTGTACATATGATTTAGCTGGGTTAATGCGTCAGACTTCAAAGCTGTTTGAACTGCAAGGTCGGCGGTTCAAGTTCACCAGTTGCTCCTTGGAAACCCTATACAAGGCTTGCTATGGGTCAGAATTGACTCAACCACAAAACAAGCAGCACCAAACCAGGACTCCAAAGAATTCTTTACTTTTATCATCACTGGCTTTAGTTGTTGCTGCATATATTCGAATAATAGGGAGCTTTGGTAGCATAGTGGTTAAGAGCTCAGCTACTAACCTCAAGGTCAGCAGTTTGAAACTCCCAGCTGTTTCATGGGAGAAAGATGAGGTTTTCTCCTACTATGAAGATTTACAGCCTTGGAAACCTTGTTGTTGTTATATGCTGTTGAGTTGGTTCCGACTCATAGCGACCCTGTACAGGGTTTCCAAGGCTGTAAATCTTTATGGGAGCAGAAAATCTCATCTTTCTCCCATGGAACAGCTGGTAGTTTCGAACTGATGACTCTTAGGTTAGCAGCCTGATTTGTAACCACTACACTGCCAGAGCTTATACAAGGTCGTTATAAGTCGGAATTGACTCCACAGCACAGTACCACCACCACCACCATCAAGCAAATCCATTCCTCTAAGACCTGACTTCAGTAGTGAGTTAGTTCAGTGAGGAGAGACTGGATGTGAGACGTCCAGTTTTGCAGACCCAGGATGATAGCATAAAGTTCACAGTATTGCAGTCAGTACTTATAGCAAGTTTTTCCATTTATTAGCAGTAGTTCCCTTTTTGAGTAGAGCAGGGAGCCCTGGGGACTGCAAAGGCAAGAAGTGACTGGCTTACAAGCCTTCAAGAGGGAACCTAGATCCAGAGGGTGCAGAGGAAGGTAAAATCTCCACTGAATAGTATCCAATCTGTCTGGGAGGAACGGATGAAAGGCAATAGGGATAGGACTCTTGTGGTACAATAGTGAAAATTGCTATCAGGACTGACTGTGAGGGTTAGAAATGTAAAGGTAGACTTTTTGTAGCAAAAGGAGGGGAGTGGTTGACTTTACAGTCCCCAAGTGGAGGTTCCTGGGACCATCAAGGGATAAGAGCAGAGTGTGGGACTCTACACAGAGAAACTGTGATGCCAGAGATGGAGGCAGAGACAATGACATGGAGAAATGGAGCAGCTGTGGACTGTAGACTCAGAGAGGGAGAGGAACTGTGTGCTGACGACTGAGGGGCAGGCTTGCAGGATGGTTGGTTGAAGATGCGTGGAGGGGATTGTAACCATGGCAATGAAACAATATATGATAAGATGAATGTAAAGCTAATGTTCTCCCATGTAAACTATCACATAATTCACAATAAAACATTTTTTTTTTTTTAAAAAAAGAATATACTTGCTATGTTCACTCCACAAGGAATAGGATAGCTTGGAGGTTCAAAGTAGTCTTGGCAGTTTGCTAAATTTAAGTGGAATTTTAAATAATAAAAGAGAACTTCCCCATTATTCAACCTTTCCAGTTTCAGAATTCTCATTGGTCCTAATCTTGACCTTATTTGAGATCCAGGGAAAAAGCCTCCCCCACTTTTTCAATTAAGCTGAAAGTGTAAGTTACACTGAGTTACGTCTATGTGTTGGAGATGGAAACATCCTTGGGACCAATTAGACTTGGACGCTGCTGTTACCAAGAGACAACTTTTGTCAATAGCATAGATTCTTGATATTCAGCAAATATTCCTAAAAAGAATTCTGTTATTTCCTTATGTGTTGTGCTGGAAAATTTTAAGGTTAATGATATCTTCTTCATGGTCTGGCCAGTTCTCATTTTATATGGAGTATGATTGTTGTTGTTGTTGCTAACTGCTATTGAGTCAGTTCCAACCCCTAGCAACCCTGTATAGGGTTTTCAAGGAGCAGCTGATGAGCTTGAACCACCGACCTTGCAGTTCAAATGACTTTGTAGTCCAGTGCATTAACCCACAGTGCTATACCAGGACTCTCTAGAGTATGGTAAACCGAATGTTAGATTTCATGGCAAAGATGAATTCAGGTTGCTAACAGACTAATCTTTAGATGGGGTGGGAGTACTGGTGTGACACTGTAGGATAAGCACTGAACTGCCAACCAAAAGTTGGTGGTTCAAACCACCAGTTATTGCTATGCAGAGTTGCTATGAATTGGAACCGACTAAACAGCATTTAACAACAAAAACTAAGTAGAGTCAGTATTTTGAGTTATCGAAATGGGCTCAATATACTCACAGGCATCCTTAGAAATGTAGGAGGGTGGCTGAAGAGTCACAGTTGAAAGAGATTTTTATGGTGTGTAGAGTTCTGTGACTGTATTTATTTTCTTTCAGGATATTGAAGATCCCATTTCACTCTCTGACTTTCAGAACTCAGTTGTTAGTCTTAACAGTCACTTTAAATATATATATTTCACTTTGGGTTTCAATACAATATAGGTGTTGTTGTTGTTGTGATGTGCCATGGAGTCAGTTCTGACTCATAGTGACCCTGTACAAGGTTTCCAAGGCTGTAAATCTTTACGGGAGCAGAAAGCCTCATCTTTCTCTCGCAGAACTGCTGGTAGTTTCGAACTGCTGACCGTGAGGTTTGCATTCTGTTTCGTAACCACTACACTACCAGAGCTCCTTACAATATAGGTGAGGATTGTGTTTTTGTTTATTCTATATAGAACTAGTCAGAACTCATAAATTGAGGCATGTTTTATCAGTTTAGGAAGAGTCATAGATATCATTACTGCCAATTTTCACCTGAGGTAGGGTCCTGCCTAGTGAGCTTTCTGGACCCAATTAAGAAGACACTAATATGAAAACGGTGAAGAGTAGTTTTTTTGTTTTTTTGAGTATGGTATTTTCAGTAACCTCATGTGCATGTGAAAGTTGGACAGTGAATAAGGAGGACCATAGAGGAACTGATGCATTTGAGCTTTGGTGTTGGAGGAGAATTTTTAAAGTACCATGGAATGCCAAATGAACTATCAAATCAGTGTTGGAAGAAGTTCAGCCAGAATGCTTCTTAGAAGCCAGCATGAACTGACTTGGTCTTTCATACTTCAGACATATTATCAGGAAAGATCTATCCCTGGAGAAAGACATCATACTTAGTAAAGTGTAGGGTCCATGAAAAATGAGATGGATTGGCAGCTGTGGGCTCAAGGGAAGCAATGATTGTGAGGTTGGTGCCGGACTAGGTAGTGTTTCAGTCTGATGTGCAGAAGGTCACTATGAGTTGGTATGGACTTGATGGTACCTAACAACAACAAGAAGTAAGCTCCACCACTCATCTCTCAGTTTGTCCTACTGTAGTGTTTTGCATGTTATTGTGATGCTGGCTGCAAAGTCACCTGTAATTTGAATACTAGTGGGGTCACTAATGGTGGACAGATTTCAGTGTGGCTTCTAGACTAATACAGACAAGGAACGGGAGAGACAGACTACTTCTGAATGCTTACTCACTGGAAACCTTCGGAATAGCAGCATATATTGTCATCTAGAGTGCTGGAAGACGAAAACATTAGGAAAAGCTTAAGGATACTGTGAGATCTAGTGCTGGAAGATGAGGGCCTCGGGTTGGAAGGCACTCTATTTTGAGTGTGAAAGAACTGCCTGTTCAAAGTAGAGTTGATCATGATGAGGCAAATAGAGTAAAGCTTTCAAGACCTTCATTGGCTGATGGGGCACATCTCTGAATGAGGAGAAACAACTTCAAGCATCCATCAAAAAACAGAACATGGACTGTATGACGTATGAATCCAGGAAAATTAGAAGCTGTCAGAATGAAATGGGATGCATAAAGATACAGTCTAGGCATTAGTGAGCTGAAATGGACTACTATTGGTCATTCTGAATCAGACAGACCATACAATCAATATGGTGGGAATTACAAATTGAAGGACTATGGCATTGCATTCATCATGAAAAAGAACAGTTTGAGACATATCTTGAAGTACAGTGCTTTCTGCAGTAGGGTAAGATCCATATGCCACATGGAAACCCAGTTGATATCATTATTATTCAAATCTACACACAAACCACTAAAGCCAGTGAGGATGAAATGGAAGAATCTGATCAAACATGCAATCTAGATTATATTGATAAGTACTGGAAATTAGAAAGCAAAAGTTGGAAACAAAGAGAAAGAATCAGCAGTTGGAAAATATAATCTTGGTGATAGAAATTATTTTGGAGACCACATGATAGAATTTTGCAAGACCAAGTGCAAATTTCTAAAAACAACATAAAGGCAACTATACACATGGACCTCCCAGGTGGAACATATAGGAAGCAAACTGACTACATTTGTGGGATGAGATGGCGGAAAAAGTCAGTATCATTAGCGAAATAAAAAGGCCAGGGGAAGACTGTGGGACACACAATCAATTGCTCAAATTGCAAGTTCAGACTGAAACTGAAGAAAATTGAAGTAAGTTCAATAGAGCCAAAATATGACCTTGAACATATCCCACCTTAATTTAGAGAACATTTCAAAAATAAAAACAAATTTGATGCAGTAGACACTAATGGCCAAAGACCTGCTGGTGAACTAACTACTGGATGACCTCAAGAACATCATACAGGAATAAAAAAAAAAAAAAGAAGAAGAAGAAGAAATAAGAAAGAAAAAGAGGGAACGAGAAAGAAAAGAAACAAAAGGCCAAATGGATATGAGAAGAGACTCTGACATTTCCTCTCTAGCAAAAAGATGCTAATGTGAATGCAAGAAACGAGAAAGTCAAAGAGCTAAACAAAAAAATTCAAAGGTCAGCTCAAGAAGACAAAGTATTACAATGAAATGTACAAAGACTTGGAGTTAGAAAACCAAAAGACAACACATTCAGTATTTCTCAAGCTAAAAGAACTGAAGAAAAAAATTCAAGTACTGAAGAATTCAATGGGCAAAATATTAAATTATATAGACTGCATCAAAATATGATCTAAGGTCTGCACGGAGTCACTGTACCACAAAGAAATGGTTGATGTTCAACCATGGACGGCCAAAAGAACAAACAAATCTGTCTTGGAAGAAGTACAACCAGAATGCTCATTAGAAGGTAGGAAGGTGAGATTTTATCTCTCCTACTTCAGATATGTTACCAGGAGGGGTGGGTCTCTGGAGGACATCCATTCTTGGTAAATTGGAGAGTCAGCTAAAAAGAGAAAGACCCCTAATGAGATGCTGGATTGTCACAGTGGCAACAACAATATTAGAACAAGCATAACAATCATGAGGACAGAAGGAACATGCCAGGCAGTGTGTCCTCCTGGTGTGCAGACGGTCCCCATGACTAGGAACTGAATGACTGGCACCCAACAATAAACAAGGGAGCTAGATAAAGAGACATAGACATAGGATTCCAAAGGAAACATTTGCTTTTTTCAGAGCTAATTCACATTTGTGAGGTTGCAGTGGGGGCAGGAAGTGTCATGACCTCCATGGAGTGTGTTTTCCACCTGGGACATCAAAAGGTTACTATGGGTTATAGACTTCATCCTGTGTTTGAAAGTGGTCTTAACTGCTTCCTAGGGTGGTGTTGTAGGATAAAGCACTTGACAGAAAGGTCTACTTGAACCATAAGGTCTGCAGTTCAAACTCACCAGCTGCTCTCCGGAAACCCTACATAGGGTCGCTATGAGTCACAATTGACTCCACAGCACTTAACAACAACAACGTGAAGGATAGTTTTACCTAGTTCTCATCTCAAGCTGGGAATCCTGGTGTGGTGCTGTGGGTTACCTCAAGGTCTACAGTTCAAACTCACCAGGGGCTCATCAGAAACCCTTTACAGGGTCGCTGTGCATCAAAACCAACTCAACAATCTTAAAAACAGCCAACAGCATCTCACGCTAACTTCTGCTACCTTTTCTTGTTTCCTTGCCCCACAAAGGGGATTTGGTGATTCCATAATATTGTGAGGAATATAAAAAGGAAGGCACCAAGAGGGCCAGTCATAATTTCTCGTCCCTGCTCTATCCTTTGTTTTCTATATTAGACTTTTCTACTCTATTTCCTTGGCCTCCTGCACATTGTGATTTTTCTTCCCCTCTGTATTACTTTCTACATAGCTCTTCTGTTCTACATTTCAATTCAGAGTGCTAGCATGGTGCATAGAATAAGCACTGTCCTGCTAAATGAAAGGTTGGCATTTCAAACCCACCAGCCTCCTCTTAGAAACCCTGTAAAGGGTTGCTGTAAGTTGGAATAGACTTGAACAGCCAAACAACAACACAAACATATTTTAATTTGGTCCTATTTCATCCATTTTAATATTGACACATTTTTCATATTTTAATACATTGAAATGGGGCTGTCTCTTACAACCGATAATGGTTTATAATCACTGTCACTGTCTGCTCAGATGTAAATTTCATTTTTTATTCCTGGTGATAGGATTATACTGCAACTCTGTTATTTAAAACAACAAACTTTCAAAGTACTATTTGACAAAGTAGTTTTTGTCTAAAAAACTTTTCATGGAATTAAATTTCAGTGAAAAACCTTCTATAAATTGCTAATTTCTGTGAGATTAAGAAAGCATTAGCAACAAATTTTGCAGAGTAGGTATTAATGACTTGGAAGAAAATTCTGGGCATAATTTAGAGGTAGTATCTGAGAAATGTTACATCATTTGACTGGAAACAGTCAAAAAGTTTGAGTTAAAAGTAATTTAGAATACTCAGGCTGACTGTGAACAAGTTTTAGAAACATTTTAATTCATTTATTTCAATTATAGTTTCTTTTTTATTACTGCACAAGGGTGATATAGACATTTTTAAATAATGTAAAAGTAAAGAAATCTCTCAGTAATTTTCAGAGCAAAATAAAAATTCAGTAACTTTCAGGGCAAACTAAAAATTCAGTAACTTCCAGAGTAAACTAAAAATTCAGTAACTTTCAGGGCAGACTAAAAATTCTAAGAGTTAAAAAAGCATTGTACCATAGTTAGCAACATTTCCCCCTTATTTTAATATTCAGAAAATAATGATGCATTAAAAATCATTCCTGGTGTGGTTCTGTATAATGCTCTGGACTACAAGATCGGTTTGAACTGCAAGGTCAGCAGTTCAAGCTCACCAGCAGCTCCTTGGAAACCCTATATAAGGTCACTATGAGTTGGACCCAACTTGACAGCACTTAACAACAACGAAAAGCAGAGGTGTCACAGATTTTATAAAATGTAATCATTTTCTTTTGAGTTTGCTCTTTTATTAAACCCACAAGAAGCGTTTTAAATTCTAGATATGTTTTTATGTTTAGAAGTTTTCTTAATTTCTTTTCAAATATGCTAGGTTACTTTTTATAGATTCCTTGCCTGCAGATAACTGTCAAGCCTGCTTTTGAAACACAATGAGAACAGTAATTTTATAATTTTTGATCATCCCTATAACTAAATAATAAAATTCTCCTCATTGTTTTAGTTGGTTTTTGTTCATTAGCTTGTTTCTTTGTGTGCTTATATTTTATCCCATATTGTTCACATTGTCCTTTTAAATTATTTATGAGTGCAGAGACAACATACAAGATAGGGGAACAGATATGGGAATCACATATCTGGTAGGTATTTGTAATCCAAAATTCCTACAACTCAACAGCAAAAAGAAAAACAACTCAATTAAAAAGTGGGCAAAGGACTTGAATGGACATTTTTCCATAGGAGAAAAATGAATGCTCAATAAGTACATGAAAAAGTGTTTGGCATCATTAGTCCTTGTAGTTATTGTGTGTTCTCAAGTCAGGTCCTACTCAGAGATACTATATAGGGTTTCTGAGAGTGGCTGGTGGGTTTGAACTTCTGACCTTGAGGTTAACAGTCCAGTGCTTATCCTACAGTACTACACCAAGACTCCACAACTACCATATCACTCTCAAGATATTGTTGTTGTTAAGTGCTGTCAAGTCAATTCTGACACATAGCAACACTCTATAGGAGCAGCTGGTGAGCTTGAACCGCCGACCTTACAGTTTAAATGGAATCATATGGGAGTCCTAGTGTGGCATTAACATACAGTGCCACACCAGGACTTCCATACGATTCATCAATTACACTACTAGGTATGTTGTTGTTGTTGAGTGCCATTGAATTAGTTCTGACTCATAGTGACCCTCTATAGGGTTTCCCAGGAGTGACTGGTAAGCTTGAACTGCTGACCTTGCAGTTCAAATGACCTTGTAGTCCAGTGCTTATCCTACAACATCACATCATACTCCTAAATATTGAAAGCAAGGAGTCAAATAGATACTTGTGTACCAATGTTTATTGTGGAAATAACTCATGTCTATCAACAGAAGTACATATTTTGATATTCATGCAATAGAATATTATTTCTTAATCAATCATAAAGACAAGTAAGTTATGATAAATGCTATGACATGGGTGGTGGTGAGTGAAACACTGTAATTTTGCACAAAGAACTCAGACCTTCTACTTTTGTTTGCCAACTGTTCTCTCCTCTGGGAGGTATTTTTGTAAGCACTACTTTACCAATACTTTGTATACGTTGCTGTAAGGAGCTCTGGTAGCGTAGTGGTTACGAATCGGGCTGCGAACCTTAAGGTCAGCGGTTCGAAACTACCAGCCGCTCCGCGGGAGAAAGATGAGGCTTTCTACTCCCGTAAAGATTTACACCCTCGGGAACCCTGTACAGGGTCGCTATGGGTCGGACCCGACTCGATGGCACTTAACAACAACAACAACAAAGTCAGATACTCAAAAAAGAAACAAATACAGTATGATCCTATGAATATAAAATCTTTGTTGTTGTTGTTTGTTGTTATGTGCCGTGGAGTTGGTTCCGACTCATAGCGACCCTTTACAGGGTTTCCGAGGCTGCCAGTTTCATCTTTCTTCCACGGAACAGCTGGTAGTTTCGAACTGCTGACCATGAGATTAGCAGCCCAGTTTTTAACCACTATGCTATCAGAGCTCCTAAATCTTTAGAATAGGCAAATTCATAGAAAGCAAAGTTTCTTAGTGGTTACTAGGGGAAGAAGGAGAAGGTTTTGTGTCAACTTGCCTAGACCAGGATTCTCAGTGGTTTGGCAGCTAAGGTGTAGTGATCACCTCCATGATGAGATCTCATATTATACAATCAGTCCATGATATGATTTGATGTGATCAGCCCTGATCTGATGTAACCATCAGAGGTTGTACATCCTCGCATCTATGATGTTAATGGAGTCCTGATGTGACTCCTTAGCATAAGCACTTGACCTCAAGGTTGGTTTGAACTGCAAGGCCAGTGGTTCAAACTCAACAGCTGCTCCTTATACAGGGTTGCGACGAGTCGGAAATGACTCAACAGCACACAATAAAAAAGCAATGATGTTAATGAGAGTCCTGGTGTGGCATAAACACTGGACTGCAGACTGACTACAAGGTTAGTGGTTCATACCCACCAGCAGCTCCTTGGAAACCCTATACAGGGTCACTTTGAGTCAACAACAGCAATGATGTTAATGAGGTCACATGCAATCTATAGATTTAGGTTGTATGTTGAGTCAATCTCTTGTGAGATTTAAGAGGAGTTGAGCTCAGAGGGATCTCCTACCGTCATGACAGAAGACCCCAGAGTAGAGTGTATCCTTTACACCTGGGGTCCCTGCACTGTGAAGCTCCTAGATCTAGGAAATGACTGATGTCAAGAAACATGGAGATCTCTAAGGAATGCTTGGTCTACAGCTGCTGAAAGGAGATAAATTTGGACTGCCCAGTGGTTATGAGTCAGGCTGCTAACCTCAAGGTCAGCAGTTCAAAATTACCAGCAGTTCCACGGGAGAAAGACAAGGCTTTCTGTTCCCATCAAGATTTACAGTCTCAGAACCCTATGCAGGGTCACTATGAGTCAGAAACTGACTCCACGGCACAAAACTACCACTAGTAGACTCCTTAACTGAGAGAATAAATTCCTGGTTATTAAAACCATCCACTTGTGGTATTTCTGTTATAGCAGCATCAGATACCTAAGACATTGCCTGATTTCCTATTTGGAGTATTTGAAAAACTTTTGGAAATGTGTCAAATGCAATTAATGCCACTTAAAGATACAATTGAAATTATTAAAATAGCAAAAATGCTTTGGAGGCTTTTTTTTCTTTTTAACTTTTTTATTGAAAATTGAGTGAAGGTTTACAGAACAGGTCATCAGCCCCACGGCCAACAAATTACACACTTTGTGTCATAATGATTGCAATCCTTTCCATGTAACATCAGTTAAAAATAGTTACCTCTAGTCCCTTTATATTTTTACCTCCCCTCACTCATACCCACCCTGTAACCATCATAGAATATTTGTTCTAGCAATGGTCTCAAGCAACATTTGTCATTTTGTGATTGACTAATTTCACTCAGCAAAATGTCCTCTGGGTTCTTCTGTGTTGTGAGGTGTTTTGCAGATTCTTCATTATTCTTCAGCATTGCGTAGTATTCCATTTTGTGTATATACTAAAATTTGTGTAGTCCCTCTTTTGTGATGAGCATTTAGACTGCTCCACCTTTTTGTTATTGTGAACAGTGCTGTAACAAACATGGTTATGCAAATATCTATTGGTTTCACAGCTCTGATTTCTTGAGGACATTATACCAAGTAGAGGCACTGCTGGCTTACGTAGTATTTCGAGTTCCAACTTTTTGAGAACGTGCCATACCATTTTCCAGAGTGGTTGGACCATTTCACAGCCCCACCAACAGTGTAGGAGGGTTCCAGTCTCTTCACACCCTTACCAGCACTTGTTGCTTTCTGTTCTTTGGAACTTTGCTATTAATGCTGGAGTAAGATGGTATCTCATTCTTGCTTTGGTTTGCATCTCTCTAATGGATAATGATCATGAGGATTCCTTCATGTTTGTTGGCCACCTGAATGTCTTCTTTGATGAAGCATCTATTTGTGTCCTCTGCCCATTTTTAGTTGGATGATTTGTCTAAATAACAAATTTTTTGTTATATACATTGCTATATTTAAAAATAATTTACACTGAGTTGGTATACACTGAGAAAACAGTTACCTATAAATGTATTTGTGGCTGATTCTCCCAAGCACTTAAGGTCATTATCAACTTGGTGCCACTTTATGACAGACTCATGGCTTGAGGTTTTCTGTACTACCCAGACAATGCGACGCCACAATACATATCTGCATGAATCAGATTCTTGCCACAGCTTCTTAAAGGCAGATTTCTTTACCCTCTTTTCATATGCAGTACATAGTTCCAGGAGTGCTGGTGTGACACTATAGGATAAACACTAGACTACTAACTTAAAGGTCAGCTAGAAGGTTGCTATGAATTGGAACTTTAACAGCAACACTTAGTTCAAAGATCTGCAGTCTCCTTGAGAGGGAAAGTGGGAGTGGTTTTATTTCCAGTTCACCTTTATCCTGGGGTTGTAAAATTTGTGTGGAGAAGGTAGTCTATTAGATTACTGAATCTTTTCCACTGCCCTCTGGTCCTTTAAAGCCATAAAACTGAAGTATAGGATTTCCTGACTTGGCAAATCTCCTCAGAGTAGCAGTGACCTCAGCACTTCTCTTATCTGAATTTTCTCTTTACCATAGGTTTCACTTAGTACTCACTTACAATTCGGTCAGCTATTTGATATTGTTAAGACGTTGTTTTGAATACTTTATGTAGAACTGTATTTGTTTTTGTTGGGTACATTGACTCAAATAACTTGACTGAAGTTTCTGGAAGGAGAACTCTTTATATTATTTTGTTATTTTTCTTTTTACAGGACCTGGTACATACTGAAAGGAGCTCTGGTAGCATAGTGGTTACGAGTTGGGCTGCCAACTTTAAGGTCAACAGGTTCGAGACTACCAGCAGTTCAATTGGAGAAAGATGAGGCATTGTGCTCCCATAAAGATTTACAGCCTCGGAAACCCTGTGCAGGAGTGAGTTGGAACTGACTCCACAGTACTTACCAACAACAGGTACATAGTGAGGTTTCTCCTTAGTGACCTTCTACCTGTCAGATAAGATTCAAGGCAGAGAAATGAAGGAGCATCAGAGAAGAAACTTTTGTGGGAATTCCGGGACGTCATAAAGGCTTGAACTCCATGAGCCCAGACTTGCATTTCCCCAGGAAGGTAGTTTCCTTCACTACTGTCAGGGAAAGGAGCCATGGTTGGTCCTCCCTATCTGGGGATTTGGTCCAATTATACTTGGTATCGATGGCATCAATTTGGTATACAATCAAATAAGTTGCAATTTCTTCACCCCTTCATAAGTTGACCTCTTTGACCATATTGTAACTCTGAAGGCAAGACATAATTTGTCTTTCTTTCATATTTCTCTCAGAGCCTGGAATTTCTTAGCCTTTGTTATTTGTTGGACAAATATTTATCGAATAAAATTGCTTGATTTACAGCATCTACTAAAGCTGAACTTACAGATCTAGCAATTCCAGTCTTATAAATATTTCCCCAAAATGCTTATTTATGTTACTATAAGAATGTTTGTAGCAGAACTAGAAACAATTCAAATTTGTATCAACAGTAGAATGGATAAATAAATTGCTGTATCATCCAGTAAAATGCACTCATGAAAATGGACAACCTATGAGAGTGAGCCATATTGAATATCACAAATACAGTGTGAGCAAAATCCTGTGAGTTGCTTTACATAAAGCTCAGAAAGAGATCAAATAAATGTGTTACATTAGCATGTAGGGCAGTGGTTATCTTGAATGGGAGGAAATAATTGGGACAGGAAAAGGATAAGACATTCTTAATTATATTTCTGCTTCCAATAGTGTATGGATTCATGAACAGCTATTAAACTGTATAAGGAGCTCTTGTAGCACAGTGATTATGAGTCCGGCTGCTAACCTCAAGGTCAGCAGTTCAAAACTACCAGCCATTCAGTGAGAGAAAGATGAGGTTTTCTGCTCCCATAAAGATTTACAGCCTCGGAAACCCTATACAGAGACGCTAAGAGTCGGAACCAACTCCAAAACACACCACCTCCACCAACACCATTAAACTGCATATTTACTATTGGCATATTTTCCTCTATCTAGCCCTGATTTTGATTTGAAATGTCAAAGTTATAAGATATTGTTGACTGTTTGTCTCCCTGGCCCCCATGAAAGCTCTTTTCTGTTCAATTGTTGGAAATAGCAAAGTGCAAATTCCTTTGTCAGATGGCTTTTGAGCTCTGTCCCTTAAGAGTTATTATCATTAACATGACCATGATTCTGAACACCGCCACTAGGGGCCTTGTATCCCTGTGACAACTTAGAGCAAGTCCTCAAAGCAGTGTAACAGAAATCCATCCATTTACAAATCCACCAAGGACTCACTCATTAATTCACCTTCCCAAAGTGAATTCAGTCATGTTTTATTCATTGAAAATATGGATTTTTATTGTTTACCCTTCCTTTTTCTAAAGACAGGGGATCCTAATGACCTGGTCCCAAAATCCAGTTCCTTGTCCTTAGAAAGACTTGCTCCCTCCCCTCCCTGCCCCCAGCATTTGATTTCTTTGCCAGCTGTTCTCTTGTGTGTTAAGAGCTAATCTGCTGGAGGCAGTCAATTTAGCTGGGGAGAAGGCCTTTGTTTTTCATTGTCTGAAAAGATGGTCTGGATAGAAGGATGTTGCTAACAGAGGGAAAGACATTAAAAATGCACATGGATTACCCACTGGTTTGCTGCTCAGGAACCAATTTCTCTATGTGTGGTGATTTTTATTTATTCTGGTCTCCTTGGGTTACTAGCAGCATGATTTGCATTGTTGAAGCAATATGTGTGCAGGTGGGAGGGCAATGACAGGAGAGGGGGGCACCGGGGTCTACTCCCTACGTCAGTGTTCCAAACCATAGAGTGAGGACAAATAGAACTGGGACAATTTTAGGGTAAAATGATGCTAAATTAAAAAATTCAACAACAAATTCTCATTCCAGCTGAGACCATTGTATCAATTTTTTCTCATTAATTTTTGCTGAGTAAGTCAGTTTTTTAAATGCTCTATAAACAATGGAGAAGATTTGGAAATGGAAATGGGAATTGAGAGGGCAACAAGTCAGATGCAACTAAACCATTGGCTTGATGGTAATTGTTGTTCTTTCTCTGATGAGAAAACAACCAGAAATCACTTTGTGAAGAGTTAACTATGGCTCCCAGCTCCTGGCTTCCCAACTCAGTCTTGACCAGAGTGTGAAGGGCCAGATACTTATAAAATTTGGGGGACCATCATTGAAAGAAAACAAATCAATTATAAAATTGCTTGGGTCCCTTTCAGGGTTTTGGAAGTGATCCATATAAATAACAGAACTTGATGATTTTAACTTCACCTGAGAATTGAAGAAGCTTGGAAACAAGAGTCCAATGAACAAATGGAATATGTGAACATCAGTGTCTAGGACTCTGAGTCCAGAAGAAATAGATGGTGCCGGGCTACCACTGGCGGCTGCTCTGAAAGGGGTCACACTATAAGGTCTCAGACAGAGGCAGAAAACGTGAAACAAAACTCAAAATTATTTTTAAAAAAAGAAAGAAAAAACCTGGGTTTACTAGTCAGAAAGATGCTGGAAGAACCTGAGACTTTGACCCTCCACCACCCTTCAGGTCTGAAAAGGAACTCACCCTCGTAGCCCAATTTTCAGCCAAGCAGTAGATAGGTATAAAGGGGAGTCAACAACATTAGTAAGGTTGCTCACCATGGAATGGTCAATCATTCAAAAGCAAAAGGACAACACTTACCTATGGAGAAAATGGAGAAGGGACAGGAAGATGGGTGCAATGGAAATAGGAACGACAGGGAGGGAGCAGGATGACTGTTGTTGCATGAAGGGGACTGAAATCATTGAGATGAAACAGTCTATGATTTATTGAATGGAAGGCTAATAATCTCGTATGTAAACCTTCACTCAATTCACAATAAAAAGTTAAAGAAAGAAAAAGATTTCAACTTCACTAGAAAAAATTCCATAGAGTCAACCCCCAACTCATAGCAAACCCATGTGTGTCAGAGGAGAACTGTGTCCCACATGGTTTCCAATAGCAGAGGTACATGTGTGTCACAGTAGAACTGTGTCACACTGCTATGGTTTCCAATAGCAGAAGTACTCCCAGGTAGATTGGAACCTCCAACTTTTCAGTCAGCAGTTGAATTAACCCATCAGGAACTCTGGTTTTGCCTCTACTTACAGAGTACAAATAGAAAAGTCAATCCTGAATTATGCAATACACATATGTAAGTTGTTGTTGCTGTTGTTAAGTGTCAACGAGTCGATTCCAATCCATAGCAATCCTGTATAGGGTTTCTGAAGAGCAACTGGTGAGCTTGAACCGCCACTTTGCAGTTCAAATGGCTTTGCAGTCTGGCACATTAACCCACAGCACCACACCAGGATTCCACATATGTAAGAGTAAGTCAAAAAATATTGCTACTAGGGTTCCAGTTCAGGAATGCATGGGTTTATTCCACAAATATAAAATGTGTTTAAACACATCTCTGCTATCAGTGGATGGATGCAGACAATATTTTACACTTGTTTTAGTCTCATATGTCTTAGTCTCGTTAGTATAACTTCAAAAAAAGAGGTACAACCAAGACAGCAGCTTCCTAGTAGATCAATCAACAGAGCCACTTAAATGCAAGACAGAGAGATCAGCTCAGAAGATTACTGAGGCCGTTTTTGGTGATCCCAGAGGGCTCATCTGGATAGATTTTCTCAGAGAACACATGACAATCACAGAGGATAAAATCTGAAAACTGAATTGTTGAGAAAAAGGCCAGGAATGCTGTGCTGAGGAATTCTTTTCCATCACAATAGTGTACCCCATCCTCCCTACAGTCCTGATGTTGCCCCTATGGATTTCTTTTTGTTGCCCAGATTGAAACAACATTTAAAATTATGATTGAATCCCATGAGAATATCAAGATTGCGGTTTTGATGTGATGTAAATCCAAGAGCATGGAATTCTTTGGGGAACGGTTGTTTTGTTGTTAATTGTTGTTGAGTTGGTTCCAACTCATAGCAACCCCATATAGGGTTTCCAAGAAGTGGCTGTTGGGCTTAAACTTCCAACCTTATCTTACAGCGCCGCATAGAGAGATGGAAACATAAACATTTCTGAAGGTGGTGTTTCCATCTTACTAAGCTTTCTTGGCTGTGGGTTAATGCACTGGACTGCAAAGTCAGTTTAAACCACAAAGTTGGCAGTTCATGCTCACCAGCTGCTCCTTGGAAACCCTATACAGGTTCGCTATGGATCTGAACTGACATGCCTGCACTTAACAACAACCTTTGTACAGCAAAGGCTGCACTCTTTGATTTGCACCACATCAAAAGAGAAGCTTTGATGAACTTGACCTACACCTACGGATGCAGTGACTCAAAAGAAGGAACAAATCCTTACAGCAAGAAACATTCCAACCCCCTCCACACACAGAGTGGACAGAGTTGGGCAACTTGGACATTGGATACCCAAATGGGGAAGGGGGGACTACAAAGGCAAGAAGTGACTGGCTTACAAGCTTTCAAGAGGGAACCTAGAGCTAGGGGGCATGGAGGAAGGCAGAA
Organism: Chrysochloris asiatica; assembly: GCF_000296735.1. Taxonomy (NCBI): domain Eukaryota; kingdom Metazoa; phylum Chordata; class Mammalia; order Afrosoricida; family Chrysochloridae; genus Chrysochloris; species Chrysochloris asiatica. Next base: position 7,572,763 of record NW_006408662.1, read on the forward strand.
TCTCCAGTGAATACTATCCAATCTGTCTAGGCGGAGCGGATGAAATGAAAGACAGATGGGTAACTCGTAGTGAATAATGTAGTGAATAATGGTTATCAGGACTGATTATGAGGGTTGGAAGTGCAAAGCTAGACGTTTTGTAGCAAGGAAGGGAGTGATTATTTCTCCAGTCTAGGAGCGGAGGTCTCTAGAACCATCAACAGAGAAGAGCCGAGAGCGGGACCCTACCCAGAGAACCAGAGATGCCTGAGATGGAGACAGAGATGATGACATGGAGTGATGAAGTGGCTGGGGATTTTGGATCCAGAGAGGGAGAGGAACTGTGGGCAGAAGACTTGGGAGGGGGAGTGTAGGGGGTGGGTTTCTAGGATATACCCTTTGGTCGGTTGATGATGCATGAAGGGGATTGGAACCATGGCAATGAAATGAGATACGATGGAATGAATGTAAAACTAAAGTTCTCTCATGTATACTATTATATAATTCACAATAAAACATTAAAAAAAAAAGAGAGAGAGAGAGAGAGAAGCTTTGGCCTCCTCCAGGGACTCAAATCATCTTCCTTCTAAATGTGCTTTGAGTGTTAGGAACCAAATGAAATCTGACAAGGAAAGATCAAGGCTGTAGGGTAGACTGGGTAGTTTCCCAATGAAATTCTTGTAGGCTAGTTCTTACTCAAACATTTCCCCTGTCAGGAAAACTGTGATGATATTTTCTCACCAATTCAGTTTTCAATCTTTTTAAAATTTCTTGATAAGCCCCCCTAATCATCCTGCATCCTTTGAGAAAATCTACCAAGATAGTTGTTAGGAGCCATCGAGTCAGCACTGACTCATAGTGACCATATGCACAGCAGAACGAAACAATATCTGATCCTGGGCCAACTTCACTACTGTTGCCACACTTGAGTCCATCGATGCTGCCACCTGGCCAATCCATCTCGTTGGGGGTCTTCCTCTTTTTCTCTGACCCTCCATCTTACCAAGCATGATATCCTTCTCCAGTGACTG
>NW_006408662.1:7574657-7577685 GCF_000296735.1 Chrysochloris asiatica
TATATGTAAATGATATGAGACTCCTGGTGAGGTGCTGTGGGTTAATGTGCTGAACTGCAAAATCAGTTTGAACCGCAAGGACAACAGTTCAAACTCACCAGCTGCTCCTGAGAAACCCTATACAGCGTTGTTATGGGTTGGAACTGAATCAACAGCACTTAACAACAACAATAAGATATATATATTTGGAATCCTGGTGTGGTACTGTGGGTTAATGTGCTGGACTTCAAAGTCAGTTTAAACTGCAAGATGGGTGGTTCAAGCTCACCAGCAACTCCTATACGGGTCGCTATGGGTCAAAACTGACTAAACAGCACTTAACAACAACAACAACAAATATATATATATATATAGAAAGAGAGAGAGAGAGAGAGAGAGAGAGCCCAACTAAGACACCTCAGTTCCTAAACTATAAGAGTGGGATTAATAATGACACTTTGAAGCCTGTCTTAGGTTAGGCTGGGTTTTCTAGAGAAGCAAAACCACTGAAACATATATGTATATATAAAATGGAGCTCTGGTAGCATAGTGGTTACAAATCGGGCTGAGAACCGTAAGGTCAGCAGTTCGAAACTACCAGCTGCTCCGCGGGAGAAAGATGAGGCATTCTGCTCCCGTAAAGATTTATAGCCTTGGAAACCCTGTTCAGGGTTGCTGTGGGTCGGAACTGACTCGACGGCACTTAACAACAACAACAACATATATATAAAGAGAGGTTTATTATCAAGGTAATACTTGCAATTATTGAGTCCCAGGTCCCCAGTGGAAAAGAGAGTCCCTTCTGCATGTTCATTATATTGAGAGCAGGCCACACCCCCAAGGAAGCATCCCTTCAACTGATTGGCTGTTCATAGCCACTCATCTTAGAATTAATTATGTCTTATTAGGTGTCATCACCATGGGAACAAGCACCTCCAACTACCAAACTCCTGGAAATCCTGGCTTAGTCAGGTTAACACAAATCCCTAACCATTACACAGGTGTTCCGGCATGGTGCTGTCGGATAAGCACTGGATAATCTCACTTTTGGTTTCAAACCCACCAGGCACTCCTCAGACACCCTTTGGAGGGTTGTTTAAGTCACAGCTGACTCAATGACACTTAACAGCAACAACAGCATTGCAGGGGATTGTGAGGATTGCATGGGAGGAGCCATCTGAAGGACACTGCCTTCCAGGCTCCAAGGTTAGTTTCAGAGTTACAGTTGTCTTTTGTGTTCTACATTTCCAGGATCCCAAGAGGAAATGACACACAGTGGGGGCGTCTATCTATAGAAGGAGAGAGTGCAGTCTACCTTATTTCCCCCAGGATGATTTGACCTATACTTGCTCCAGTTTAACTTACTTACAAACATATTCTTTAATAGGTGAGTCATTTTACATGGGAGTTTCTGAAGTCAGCTGTGCATGTGAAATAGAAACCAGAAACCCTGCAGTGTCAGTTTGGTGACCACTTGTTTGGCAGACTGACGCAGTTACAACTGGGAGTTCCCAGTGTCTGGTAAATCAGAGGAGGGCTTAGCCCAGAGAACAAGTTAAGCAATGCAGAAATAAAAATCCTAAAACCCATGCTTAGGAGAGAACAGATGAATTTCATTCCTCTGGAGTTGTGAAGGGAGTCCTGGTGTGGTGCTGCAGGATAAGCACTGAACAGCTAATAACAAGGTGAGTGGTTCAAACCCACCAGCCATTCCTCATAAACTCTATACAGTGTCACAGCAGCTGTGAAGGGCTAAGAAATGCTCTCGTTCTGGCAAGAAAGGAGCAGATATAGGGAAGTTGGTTTTTGTCTTCTCTCCCTTGTGTACTTCATTCAGCTCTCAGCATCTACAATTATGGTACTATGTGCACCAGCCCTTTCAAATCCCTACATCCTCTCCCAGCCTCTTTCTTGCTCCAACCTCATTATTAGCAAACTAAATTGCACAGACATCATATGGACATGTTCATGTTTTGTTAACTTTTCTGCACAAATAGAAGCATATTAGTCTGGGGAATGAGATTTCATTTCCCTTGGTGCTCTATGCATATCTAGATTTTTGCATGTCTATTTGTTTTAAACTATTAGCTGGCATTTTCCTTGCTTTGCTGTTTTTTCAGAGTCTGCTGACTGAATCTGGATTCCTCTTCATGTCAGGATTGTAGCTATGATGCTTTCTTTTCTGAAGAGATGTGTTAGCAAATATCTTCAAGATGTTTTACAATGTTTGTAAAACATTGACTCAGATCATAGCTCTGCAGAAAAGGCAAGAGGACCAAGTGTGAGTTCTCACCCTCAGAATGCACATGGTGAGTACACTCGGTGCCCCAGCATACATATTCTAGCTCAAGATCATACAAGATCAAACTCGAGTATAGTTGCTACCAGTTTAGCTATTGATTTGATAATTACTTCAATTCAGGATTGATTTGTTGGGCACCTACTATGGACAACACACAGCCTGTTGTCATGCAACCCAGTACCTGCCCTCAAAAGGCTTAAAATTCAGCAAAACAAACAAACATAATGTCGGATACCCCTTCCAAGACTAAGACTCAATGGGAATACACGCTCTGATTGGTGACCATGTTCATCACCGATAAGGGGAAGTGAGGGAAAACAGCAATGAAGCTGCAAGCTGAGCCCTACAACATTCAATAGATTCCTATGAACCCAGCTGGAGACCTGGTTGGCCAGTAGTGTGGCAAGACCTGGGGACTCTTGGGCCCAGAGTCAGTGACATAGCCATAGAGGACTAGAGTGAAGAGTAAAGCATACAGCTGATAAGAAGAGAGGGCATATGCACAGGAATACCCACACTTGCAGATAATACCCACTTGACCTGGCTTCCATGACTGGATGATCAGAGATCAACTAGAAGAAGAAAGAAGAGGAAAAAAAGAGTAATCTGATACAATTTGATGAACTTGATCGACACCTATGGATGCAGTAGCTCAAAAGAGGGAACAAATCTTTACAGCAAGAATAATTCTCATTCCCTCCATACACAGAGTAGACAGGGATGGGCAACTTGGACATTGGCTACCCA
>NW_006408662.1:7578210-7611108 GCF_000296735.1 Chrysochloris asiatica
AAAAAAAAAAAAAAAAGATAAATGGAATGGGGCAAAAATAAATTTTTCCTTTCTCCTAGGCCCCTGAAAGCCATTTTCACACATACAGCTGGTATCAATTTCTATTTATACCTTACTGATGCTCAGATCATAGATATCTATTGCGTGTTCCTACCTTCTCTGTATTTCAAACTTAAAAATTAGTAATTCTCAGTTCTAAGAATATTCTGCTGTTGTTGTTTAGTGCCGTCTAGTTGGTTCTGACCCATAGTGACCCTGTGTAGGGTTTCCAAGGAGATACTGGTGAGCTTGAACTGTAAACCTTGCAGTTCTAGAGCAATAGATATATGGCGAGTCACAAACATGATCTACATATGTAATTTTAAATCTTCTTATAGCTATATTAAAATAGTGGAGTCCGGTGTGTCACTGTGGGCTAATGTGCTGGATTGCAAAGTCAGTTTGAACGGCAAGGTCAACGCTTGAACCGCTGACCTTGCAGTTCAATAGCTCAATAGCCACTCCTTGGAAACCATATGCAGGGTCAATAGGGGTCAGAAACAACTCAATGCCACTTAACAACAACAACAACAATATATTAACATAAGGATACTATTAATTTTACTACTATATTTTATTTAACCATATTTTTCAAAATTATGGTTCTAATACTCATTAGCAGGCAAATTAGTAATGAGATACTAGTCACTCTTTTCTTTGTATGAAGTCTTTTTGATTTCTGGTGTCTTAATTTAAACCATGATTGGCCAAGTGGCAGCATCGATGGACTCAAGCATGGCAACAGTAAGTAGTGAGGTTGGCCCAGGATCGGGCAGTGTTTCATTCTGCTGTGCACTGGGTTGCTATGGATCGGTACCGACTCGATGACACCTAACAACAACAAAAACATCTTATGGAGTGAGTCCTGGTAATGCGCTGGACTGCAACGCCACTTTGAACCACAAGATCAATGGTTCAAGCTCACCAGCTAGTCCTCAGAAATCCTATACAGGGTCACTATGGGACGGAACTGACTCAACAGCACTTAACAACAACAACCATCCCATGGAAGCAACAGTCAAAAAATCAAGTAGCATATTACATCAGGCAAATATTTTGCATAAGGTCTCCTTAAAGCATTCAAGAGCAAAGGTATCAGTTTGAAGACTGAGGTGCTCCTAGCCAAATTATGGTATTTTAAAAAGCATCAAATACATGAGAAAGTTGGACAATAAATAAGGAAGACTGTAGAAGAATGGATGCATTAGATTGATGGTGCTGGAGAAGAATACCTAACATTCCATGGACTGCCGGAAGAACAAACAAATCTGTGACCGAAGAGGTAAAGTCAGAATGCTCCTTAGAAACCAGCATGGCGAGATTTCATCGTTTGTACTTTAGACATATTATCAGGAGGGAGCAGTCCCCAGAGAAAGACATCATACCTGGTAAAGCAGAGGGTCAGCACATAAGAGGAGGACCCCACTGAGATGGATTGGCAAGTGACAGCATCCATGGGCTCAAGCGTAGTTAACAGCTGTGAGATTGGCACAGGGCCAGACAGTGTTTCTTTGTGTTGTGCATAGATAGAGTTGCTATGAGTTGGAAATGACTTGACAGCACCTCATACACACACCTGTCTTAGTTCTGCTCTAACAGAAATACCAAGGTGGACGATTTGAAGAGCAGAACTTAATTTTGTCTCAGCTCAAGTGAATAAAAGACTGACTTCAGGGTGCTGGCTGCAGGAAAAGCCTCTATCTCTGTCAGCTCTTGGGGAAGATCTTTGTCTGTTTAACTTCTATTCCTCCATTCCTTGACAATCTCCAGGTGAGAGCTATTTCCCCCCACCTGCACTCACGTGTCTTCATGTGGAATCTGCTCTTCTTATGGCTCAAAAGTGATTAGGTTTAAGGCACACACATATATGCCTTCGTTAACATAACAAAGAAAATCTTATTCCCAAATGAAATTATTTCCACAGGAATTAGGGTTAGGATTCCAACACACACATACATATTGGGGGGCGGTGGGGGAACATGTGTGGAGGTGAGGAGTGGAGAATACAATTCAATTCATAATACCACCTTTCATGTATACCCAGTGGCTACTTAATGCATAACTCTGGAGTCTCCCAGAACTCTCCCACTTTTATATCCTTTTTCTTCCTCTTTGCTACTTCAACACTACCATTTACAGAAGATGTATTACATAGGTCTAGGTCTACCCACAGATGTTTCTAATTTTTTACTCCAATTAGTCCATTCTAGTGAACTCATGTGTGAGTTCACTTATTAAAGCATGGATTAACCAAAGATTAAAATGGGTTGAGGCTTGTTCACAGTGGGTAATTTTTGATAATGGAACAATATTCACCAGGCCCATCTGGTACCCTATAGGGAAGAGACAGAGGCAGAGTAGGGGAAGAAGAGTCAGGAAAGATGAAATGAACGTTTGCTTTCTCCCTTAGCGGAGAATGACATTTACATGCTATTGTTGTAGTAACTCTGTAAAAAAGATCATACTTGCAGTATCCCATCCCCAACTCATTTAATGAGCCTTATTCTTTCTCAATGTGTATTATTCTGTTTACAGTCTTCCATAAAGGTGGGTTAGATTCCATGGTTTGCCTCTATGTATAATTCAAGCTGTACAACTTTGCTATTTGATTCTACTAATTAATTGGCAAATAAAGCTATTTGTTGTTGCTTTGTTGTTAAGTGCTGTTAAGTGGGTTCTGACACAGCGATCCTGTATAGGGTTCCAGAGGAACAGTTGGTGGGTTTGAATCCCGTATCTTGTAGTGCAAACCAACCTTGTGATCCAGTGCTTACCATACAGCGCCACACCAGAACTCTAAGCTAAACTATAGAATCATGAATAGCTGAGCTCTTCGTATGGAGAAAAGCACAGAATTGGGGTTAACAAGGAAGTGCAAGAGAAAACTTCTGGACCCAAGTATTTTGGGGACCACTACATCAGTTATACTCCTCCCAGGTGCTGCCATTGGCCAACGGGGCTGTGCTGAGAGAGGCTCACTCTTTCGGAAATGTGTGAAGTGGTGTCGTTTAGTAATGGTGTGACACCAACCCACTAAATCTGTCATTCAAAACCCTCAGCATAAGAAAGTATTAGGGGTTGGCGTGAGTGTTTGGCATAAGCGGGACTCAGTGGAGGCAGGAAAAGCCGGCACCATGGTGGAGAAGGAAGAAACTGGAGGTGGTGGCATCAGTTAGGAGGAGGCGGCTCAGTATGACCCGCAGATCCGCCTCTGGGGGCTGGAGGCCCAGAAACGGTTGCGGGCTGCCCAGGTACTTCTGGTTGGCATGAAAGGTCTTGGGGTTGAAATTGCCAAGAACCTCATCCTGGCTGGGGTGAAAGAACTGACCATGTTGGACCACGAACAGGTATCTCCAGAAGACCCCGGAGCACAGTTCCTGATCTGGACTGGTCGACATAGGGCGGAAGCCTCTTTAGAGCGAGCTCAGAATCTCAACCCCATGGTAGATGTGAAGGTGGACACTGAAAATATAGAAAAGAAACCAGAGTCATTTTTCACTCAGTTTGACACTGCCTGTCTGGCTTGCTGCTCCAGGGATGTCCTAGTGCCAGATCTGGCACAGAAACAGCATCAAGTTCTTCACAGATGTTTTTGGTTACCATGGATATACATTTGCCAATCTTGGAGAACATGAGTTTGTAGAGAAGACCAAAGTTGCCAAAGTGAGCCAAGGTGTAGAAAATGAATCTGACAGCAAGCGAGCAAAACGGGATTCACTGGAGACCACCCTGGTCAAAAAGAAGCAGTCTTCTGCCCTGTGAAGGATGCTCTGGAGGTTGACTGGCTCAATGAGAAAGCTAAAGTAGCCCTGAAGTGCACAATTACTTTCTTCTAGTGCTCCTGAAATTCCGCATGGATAAAGGGAGACACCCCAGGTTTGATACCTGTGGGGAAGATTCTGAGTTGCTGCTCCAGATTCAAAATGACGTGCTTGACTCTCTGGGAGTCAATCCTAACCTGTTTCCTTAGGACTTTGTCCGGTACTGCTTCTCCGAGATGGCCCTGTGTGTGCTGTAGTTGGCGGATCTTGGCGCAAGAGATTGTGAAGGCTCTGTCTCAGCGGGACCCTCCTCACAACAACTAATTCTTTGATGGCTTGAAGGGAAGTGGGATTGTGGAGTGCCTCGGCCACAAATGAGCCAAAGACTCCACAGACCCATAGCGCATCCAGAGATACCCCTGCCCCATCCCTCATACAGCCAGCTCAGGATGGGGAAAATGAAGCCACTGGACCCATCTGCGCCACTTCCTGCCAGCACAGAGATTGTGTCTTCAGCTCACAAGCAGCTTCTGAGCAAGGGACTGGGGACCAGCTGTCCCCATTCCAGCTCTGTGGGCCTGCATGCCAGCCCCAGTCCTGCCAGCTCCTCTGAGTACAGTTTACCTCAAAGCACCCGCTGTCACCTTCCTGCCACACCTGATGCCGTCACTGCTCCGCCAGCCCTCTGGGACCATGGCAGCAGTCCCTACCAGGAAGCAGTGTGGCGCCCTGTTGCTTAGGAGCCCCTGACCCCTTTTCCTTGGACCTATTCCCTACTTGATGTCACACAACAAGGATTGGGACTTCAGGTGGGGAATAAAGCCCAGGCCCGATGAAAGGCTTGTGGAACCAAAGTTCCAAAATCAGACAGGTGCCTTTAGAGAAGAAAAAAACCTGGCCTGGTGGAATGGCTCTCCGCAGTCCCAGAAAACAACAGGTGCCATCTGCTGCACTAGTCTTGAGGTTTCATTTAGGATTAGTGAGTTTTGGAAGAGAGGAAATGTTAGCCAGCCCCCAGGGCTCTCAGGGGAGACTTTGGGAGCAGAGGTCTACTGGAGGGCTTGTTTAAGAATGCCAGCTCCTGGGTTCCCCCCTAGAGAGGCGCCACCCCTGGAGCTTAGTGGACACAGGGTCTTGTCCTCTCACAGCCCCATCATGAGGCCTGGCCCACCAGAGGAGCAGTTAAGCCATTGTCAGTCCTTCATTTACCCCTGAATCGTACTGTTCATGTTTCACATGTTTTCTACACTTTACTTGGTTCTTTCAAAAGGAATGAGAATAGAAATAAAGTCGTTTGGGTTTTGGAAAAAAAGAGAAAGTATGAGGGCAGAGATTGTTCACACAGTGCAAACCCAATGAGAAAACTACCACTTACCAAATATCATGAGTATCTCCTCTATGTAGCCCCACGTGGATGTAAACCTTCAGAATTACTTCCGCCTGGCTGAAATGACAGAGCTTGTTTCAGTATTCACAAGTGCTCCTGGGATTCCCCACCAGAGTTTTTCTATGTACTAGGGAGTCCTGGTGTAGCATGCACAGAACTGCAAGGTTGGTTTGAACTGCAAGGTCGGCGGTTCAAGCTCACTAACTGCTCCTCGGAAACCTTATACAGGGTTGCTATGAGTTGGAACCAACTCGACAGCACTTAACAACAACAACTACAACAAGGAGTTTTAATGTGGCCCTGTAGGATAAGCACTGGCCTGCTAAACACAAGAGCAGCAGTTCAAAACCATTAGCTTCTCCTAGGAAACCCTGTACAGGGTAACTATGAGTCATAGCCAATTCAACGGCACTTAACAAGGAGAGTTGGAGCCCCGGTATCTCAATGGTTAAGTACTTAACTATTAAACAAAACATTGCTTTGGTACCCACCAACTACTCTGCAGGAAAAAGATGTGGCAGTCTGCTTCGATAAAGAAAATTGTTGTTAAGTGTCGTCAGTTGGTTCTGACTCATATTGATCCTGTATAGGTTTTCCGAGAAGCAGCTGGTGAGTTTGTACCTTGGATCTTGTGGTTCACACCAATCTTGAGGTCAAGTGCTTATCCTACATTGCCACACAAGATTCCTCCATAAAGATTGGTGGTGGTGGTGGTTATGTGCCACGGAGTCAGTTACGACTCAAAGCGACCCTATACAGAGTTTCCAAGACTGCAAATCTTTATGGGAGCAGAAACCCTCTTCTTTCTGCACAAAACAGCTGGTACTTTCGAACTGCTGAACCTTGAGATTAGCAGACCAATTAGTAACCACTACGCTACCAGAGGTCCTTGGAAATCCTATGAGATCAATCCTTTCATTTTGTCCTTATAGGATTGCTTTGAGTTGGAATTGACTTGACAGCATAGGGTCTGGTTTGTGATAAATGTAAAATTATCAGATTAAAAGGAAAACTAACGTGATTTTCAGTCAAGTTTGGTCAGTTCATATTTTATTGACTTCATCAAAGAACAAGTTCCTCATACAGTTGATTCAGATGACCTGGGGAAAAGTCATTTGTAGTATAGCATCCCTTATACTTACCTTGGCCTTCCTGACTTCCTACTTCTAACCCTAACTGACATTTCTCATCCGCATTGGCCATTTTCAAATGATAACAAACAACACTCCCACAATGCTCTAGAAAAAAATAACGTGGAAACCCAAAAGAAACCTCACCTTCCTCTCCCTTGGAGACTACTCTCCTTGGATCACTTTTTACCCTTGAAACAACCTAGTGAGTTCGAATTTGAAGCCAGCCAGAGCAGCACAATGTTGAGAAGAACTCATGTGTGCCAGCAGCATGAGGAGAGAACACCACATTGCAATTCCTACAGCAAGTCTCCTCCTGGTAATACAGTAAGTGTTCACAGGCTAGTTGGAGCTGCTCTTCCAGCAGGTTACGAGTTAAAATGAAGAATGTGGAGGCATTAAAAATCTCTGCTGTCATTATTATCTCTGTGTTGGTAAGCACTTGACTGCCAACCACAAAGCCAGCAGTTCAAACTCACCAGCTGCTCCTAGGAAACCCTATACAGGGTTGCTATGAGTCAGAACTGACATGACAGCATTTAACAGCATCATCCTGAGATCCTACAGCCTGTTCCTCACAGATGGAATATACTCTCCCCTCCAATGTACTGAGGCAAGGTAAGATGGAGAGGATGGTTTGTTGTTGTTGTTGTTGTTGTTAGGTGCCATCGAGACGGTACCGACCCATAGCGACCTTATGCACAACAGAATGAAACACTGCCCGATCCTGGGCCAACCTCACTACTGTTGCCACGCTTGAGTCCATCGATGATGTCAGTCAGCCAATCCATCTCATTGGGGGTCTTCCTCTTTTTCTCTCACCCTCCACCTTACCAAACATGATATCCTCCTCCAGTGACTGGTACCTCCTCCTAACATTATGTCCGAAGTATGAGAGACAAAGTTTGGCCATCCTGCCAAAGGATGCACTCTGGCTGCACTCTTCCAAAACTGATCTATTGGGGGTTTTTTTGGCAGCCCATGGTACTTTCAACATTCTCCCCCAACAGCATAACTCAAAGGCATCAATTCTTCTAAAGGTCTTCCTTATTCACTGTCCAGCTTTCGTATGCATATGAGGTTATTGAAAACACCATGGCTTAGGTAGGGTGTACCTTAATCCTCAAGCTGACATCTTTGCTCTTCAAGACTTTAAAAAGGTCTTATGCAGCATATTTGCCTAATGCAATACATTGTCTGATCTCTTGACTGCTGCTTCCGTGATCACCAAGTACACTGGCAATTTTTAGACCAAATGAGTTGTTCATTTTCCTTTGAAACCAGTGTCTGGATGCTGCCATCTGACCCATGCTCAAGGATGACCAGTTATGAATTACCATCAAGTCTATTTGCATAATAACTCTAGTTTACTGAAATGGCCTCATCTGCTCAGTTCACAGGGAAAGAAAGGCAAAGGGTCTCTTGACGGTCTGATATTGTTTGGTCCTGGGAGGTGTATAGGGCTTTCTTCTCATGCTCACTAGGTTATCTGAGAAATGGACATTCTCAATGCTCATCCACCAAGGAGAGTGAAAGGGATTTTCTGTGTTGAGCAGTCCAGAGGTAGATGGGGAATGTGGATAGCTGTGTGCTATTCATTGCAACGTGTCTGTGACAATTTCCTTTATTTTCTCCATCTTGCCCTTTCTCCATTTTCATCTTTTTGATATTTTGCCTTTATGTAAGAATGTGGTTGACCCCCAAGAAGTTAGTTAGATCAAACCACAGCTCTTGACCTTGGTTTTAGTGATAGCCTTAATGACAACCTCCACTCCTCACTCAAGAGGGAGCATTTCTGAAACCTTACCATATGCTCCCATCATGCTCCATGTGGGTGCACCAAGAGACTGGCACCTACAACAAAGAAAGCATTTGTGGTGGCAAGGAGCCAAGAACCTGTGGTATAGTTGGAGCAGCAAGAACTCTGGGAACCACGTTGTATCAAGAGTGCTCAAAGGGAGAAGAGGGAGTGGTTTCTTTTGAAGATGTTGAGACCCAGGCACACCATGGTCACATTTTCAAATATTAGAGGGCCAAGAAAAGTCAGGGACTTGTCCTGTGCATTCTCAAAGTTTAGATCTACGACCAAGAGAAGACAGCATTGGAAGGCTGCTCTAGTCTAATAATTGTCCAAATACTAGTCCCTGTACCTTCAAGGTACCTGAAAGAGAAACAGCTGAGACACAAACTATTCAAATTGACTGATTGTGCTTTACTCATGAAAACTCAGAAACCAAAAGAAAAAAGAAGATGTAGAACCTACTTAATTATTATTTCAGTACTGAAAGGAAACTTTAAAAATCCATTTCCATATTTTAAAAGCCAGCTTTGTATGTCTAGACAACTTAATATGTGGGTTCTAGTGATTGACTGTTGCGGACCGTGTAAGACTGGTCAGAGGTTCGAGGCCCTATGAGCCCAAGTGTAACAAATGAGGCCACTGGCAGTTAATGGCAAATTGCTTTCATCTTAATATTCAGTTATATATATATATTAAATTAATACACGGAGCCTTTGATAATCCACAGATAAATGTGATATTTTCCTAAAGCCTAAAACTAAAAGTTGCAAGGTCAAGCCTTTCTACAAAAGGATTAACTAAAAATGTCTTAGCTACTTCTCGGTTGGTTCTTTGTTCTATAGACAAAGAACCCATCCTCCCTAATCCCTTTTCCAGGTGCAGCCCATTCACCTGGGTGTCTCCTGCAGAACTCTCACCTTCCCCCAACTGAGTTCAGGGGCTATAGATATGTTAATTGGGCCTGAGAATCCAAGTTGCTGGCCTGGGATTCGAACCAGCAAAGTACGATGTAAAGTTACCTGAATATCTGGAAAAGTACTGATGTTAGCTGTACCTTGCCTAAGTCCCTCCCAGCTTGGTGTGAAGCTCCTCCCCTAAATAAAACAGAGGCCCAGGCCTCCCCAGGTGTGCATTACTGGTTGGAAGGCATGGAGTAAAGATTGCAGTGCATTACTGGTTGGAAGGCATGCAGTATGCCTGTAGTCCCAAGCCTGCGCACCAGTGATGTAGCCACTCTGGCTTTGGGGTGCCTCATTGTCTCCCTTCTTCTGTTTGTCTGTGTATTCTTTCGCTATCCCTATCGCCGCTGGATCTCCCCTCCTCGTGAACCAAACACTCATGAACAACACAACTATGTCGAGGTCAGACCCCGACAATTGACTAAAGCAACTATAAACCCATTGAGCTGTAATTCAATTATATTCTCTGTGATTGTACTTCTGGAAACAGCCAGAGGAAGAGGGTCAAGATGGTTGAAATTCTAAGAATTTACATGTGGGAAATGCTCAGAAAACATTTGATGAATTGAATTGCATCAGCTTAGTCTTATTTTGAAAGGTAGAAAACTGAAACAGAGACATCCTAAAGTGTACTTTTAAGGGAGTGGATTGTCATCCTGGGTGCCCCTGCCCCTAGCTCCTGGCCTAGGTAGACCAATCAAGTCTGTGCCCAGCTCTTTCTCATTCACCTTGGGAGAAAGATTAAGAATTGTGGGGTTTTTGCAGGCTGTGGTTATCTGGGGAAAAACCAGATAAATCCAAAGTGCTATGGGTTGTTTTGCTGTTGTAATTATCAGTATATTTCAACTACTCCAAGAATGTTGTTTGTTGTTGTTTGTTGTTGTTAGGTGCCACTGAGCCTCCACTGACTCAGTACAACCCTATATACAGTAGAACAAAACACTGCTTGGTCCTGGACCAACCTCACAATCATTGCTACATCTGAGCCCATCGCTGCTTCTACTGTGTTAATCCATCTTGTTGGAGAGGACTTCCTCTTTTTGGCCGACCCTCCATTTTACCAAATACGATGTTCTTCTCCAGGACTGGTCCTTCCTCACAATATGGCTTTAAACTATAAGGACAATTTCCTTACAAAGGAGAAAGCAGGCATTGGATGAGTAGTTTGGGAGAATGGTAGAGCATGAGGAGAGAGGGGGAACGAAGCCATCTGGTTCTACAGAAGTCTTTTGCATTAGTTAGACAGGAGCTTGAACCTGTCTGTTTTACATTTTTAAATCAATGTGGTCCTGTGTGAGTTATGAAAATGTGTTTTGATCGTTACTGCATACTGTCAAAATCTTCACAAGGTCATATTTTTGTTGGTGGAAGTGGCATGTAGCACTTCTAAATGGAAGCTCAATGCCACCATCTCTCTTTATTTTCTGCTCCAAAACAAGGCTGTGTCTCAGAGAAGGGGTGTCCTTTCAGTTTGGACTCCAGAATGAGAGGCACATGAAGTAGAACCCCAATTTCTCTGGAGACAATACATCAGTAAATTAGAAATGAAATTCGTAGCTAGAAGTCACTTAAATTTAGGAGTTATTTGTGGCTGCAGTATAACATAACCAAAGCTTACTAATATACACTTAACCTCAAAATGATTAAAACATGTCAAATTTAACCTATAGCAATGAATATGAAACAATCTGTCTAAGGTGAGAAATGATGGTAGTGGTGGTAATAATAATAAATCTAACATGTAGTAAGCACTTGTTATGTGCCAGGTTCTTTTCTAAGTGCTTGAATGTATTAGCTCATTTGATTTTCACACAACAAACCGATGAAGTACATACTATCATGATCTACATTTTTCAAAGAAAGTAACAGACCCAGAAAGTCTAAATCATGTCAAGATGACAGGATAATGGCAGAAAACTAATGTATTACTTTTTTTCCCCTTCCTTTCTTAACCAAGAAAGTGGCTTGGGTACTTTTGACCACCCTCCACTCCCCACTGCTACTCAGTTCAGTTTGTCAGGAGGCATTAGAGTAATTCATAAAATTGCTGGCAAATATCCTCCTTTCTGAAAGTCACTAAAGCAGTGGAACCTGAGTAGATGCCATATCTCGTGGGTCTTCCCAGTCTTTCCAGGCCTAATTGGACTTTACCTGGGCTGTTTTGGCTAGGGCCAGATGTTATGTCTTCTACTGTGGGACTGATTTTTGCATGTTGTTGTTGTTAAGTGCCAGTGCTGTGGAGTCCGTTCAATCCCATAGCAACCTGTGTAGGGCTTCCGGGGAGCAACTGGGGGATTTGAACTGCCAACCTTGCGGTTCAAACTGACCTCGCAGTCCAGCACATTATCCTGCAGCACCACACCAGGACTCTGATTTCTGTATAGTGAAGAGTTAAAATCTGTGATCTGACAATTAACTTCAGCAACACTGATCCCAGGACTCCTGCTGTGGTGCTGTAGGATCAGCACTGGACTGGGAACCAAAAGGTTAGCAGTTCAAACCCACCAGCTACTCCGTGGAAACCTCATTAAGGGTCACTATGGTTAGGAACTGACTCCCTGGCACTTAACAGCAACAACCATGCTCCCATAACTTCATATGTGATATAATTGTTTATTTCAATTCAGTGACGTTTGCTTATTGTAGTGGCCAATTCAAACAGTTTGCGTAAGGCATAGGTTGGGGATTTTAAGTGAGCATTAGGAAAGAAAGGGTTCATGATGTTTCCTTTGCAACAACCTGGGAAAGTATTTAATTCAAGGATCTCTACACAAAATAGTTATTTAGCAGATATTGTCAATACCAAGAAAGTTTCAAAAGGATAATATAATCATAGTATAAATCAAAATGGACTCATTTCCCTTACCTGAAAAATAGAAATGATAATTACCTGCCACTTTAAAACAATCTGAAGTCTAAAAATGTATGATATCCCAATATCATTCACCACTACACAGCACATTGCTGAATATTACGAATGATGCAAGAGACTATCATATACACCATTTATCATGATGTTGCCTACTGATCCAGGCTTCAGGATTTTTGTTTTCTTTATGTATAACCCACACTGAAAGTTGTAATTTTTTATCTTCATCAGTATTTCAAGTCCTCTTCGCTTTAAGTAAGCAACATGGTAACGTCGCATATTGCAAATGGTTAGTACATATTTCTCCGATTCTGATCTTACATTCTTCATATAGCCCAGTTTCTGAGATTTCCCAGCGTACAGATTGAATAACTATGGCAAGTTTTCCTAAAAAATTTTTATTTCTTTGGGAGAAATTACATATGAATTCTGAAAGTTGAAGATAATTCAGTGATATAACTGACAGAGTAAGCATTATCATAGTAAATCACGTGAGGGAAGCTGGAATCACCAGCACCTCAAGGCTCTCCTACTTAACACTGAGCTGAACTCATCCCCCACATAAATTCTTTTTTCTTTCACATCTTAGAAAATAATGGCACTGTCCACCAGTTAGAGCTGTTCTTAACATCCTCTTCTCCTTCGCTTTATTTCTGAGCCACCACCATGTCCTGGTGTGGCGCTGTAGGTTAATGCACCAGACTGCAAAGTCATTTGAACTTCAAGGTTGGCGGTTCAAGCTCACCAGCTGCTCCTCAGAAACCCTATACAGGGCCGTTATAGGTCGGAACTGACTCTACAGCACTTGACAACAACAACCATGTTCTACCATGTCTACCTCGAAAAAGTTTCTTTCATCTCATTGGCTCCCATCTACCATTTTCTGTTGCTTCAGTTTCTACAATAGACATGCAAGGTCTCCTGGCTTTTAATCTATTACCTCTCCAGAAAGTAGCCTGATCCATAATTCTTATAATGACTGATAAGGGTCTGAATGCTCTACCCCCTGCTTCACACTTCACACTCACTTTGTGCCCCTCTCCTTTAATTTTACAACTACACTGAAAATGTGTGTAAAGGAGTGGGACCACACAGACCAGACAAAGTCAGCTAGCCTCAGAGAGGGAAAAAGTGTGATTCAATCATGCAGACTCGATAGCTAAATCAATTATGACTATATAAGGGAGCATTGTTTATTATTATAACCATCTAGGTGAGGGAGACCATCAGTACGAGGCCATAATGGTGTCCAAAGGACTCACAGCTACTTGGCTAATTGTTGTTGTTAAGTGCCATTGAGTCGGTTCTGACTCATAGTGACCCTGTATCATGTGCTAGACTGCAAAGTCAGTTTGAAATGCAAAGTCAGTGGTTCAAACTCACTAGCCACTCTTCAGAAATCCTCTATAGATTGCTAAGGGTC
The DNA here is from genome assembly GCF_000296735.1 of Chrysochloris asiatica. NCBI lineage: Eukaryota > Metazoa > Chordata > Mammalia > Afrosoricida > Chrysochloridae > Chrysochloris > Chrysochloris asiatica. The sequence goes on from NW_006408662.1 coordinate 7,591,580, forward strand.
GGAACTGACTTGATGGCACTTAATAACAACAATCAAAATAAAGTTCTAAGGAACAACTGGGGAATTCGAACCTGTGACATGGAAAAAAAAAGAAATTATCATAAAATCATGATTGATGGCACATCAACTCATCAGTGTCCCAGAAGCAGTATAGATGTAGGAAAGGGACCTCTATTGGGTTATCGTCATCACCGCAGATTAGAAAAGTTTAGGATTGGGGTTTTGGGGTCCTCTGACCACCTTGTTCAAGGTATGACTCTTGACCATGTGGTTCCAGTACCCCAGTCTCCATTAAGGGTACATCCAATATGTACTACGTGAAAGTAAAAGAATAGGCCTTACTTTAACTAACCAAGCAAGGAACACATCGGGACCATAGTGACCAAGGCAACCTCCCAAACAAAGGGTGTTTTAAATTTTATACATGTGCACCAAGAAGCCAATTGTGGGGGATAATGAATATGCAACAGGTTTTGCAGGCTGTAATCTTTGATCATGACCATGTATTGGAGTGGGTTATGATCCTTGGCCAGGAAATGATGTATCCAACTCATCGCTTCTAAGTGCTGTCTGGTGACAACACTCTTGTGATTGTTTGTTCCTTGGACAAAGTTCTTTTGTTCCATAATCAACCAGAGGTGTGACTGTCCTTTCTTTACATGCTCAGTGGGTCATATCGGGTTATAACTCATACTCATCTGCTATGTTGGTATACTTTCCTGGAGGAAACAGGGCTCAACTGAACGAAGTTATTTGGAGGGAAACAGCAGGAAAACAAGTTAATCATATGAGATATGTTTCAACATCCTGTGACAATAACTCATACACCTTAAGAGCAGGCTCATTGTGCAAACTGTGGAAAACACAGGGTTACACAAGGCTCAGTGGATTGGGGGAATGTGTATCTTCTTGCTTAGGATCTAGCCTAACTAGAATGTAAACTCCATGAGACCAGAAGGCCTGTTGATTTTATTCAACTCAGAATTTCCAGCTCCTAGAATAGCACCAGGACAAATGAAGCTTTCAGGAAATACAAGCTGTGTCAACAAATAAATAAAATTTCAAAGGCACATCCCTTCCTCCTGCTTTCCTTGACGCAGATTAACAAGAAAGTTACCCTGAAATTAGTTTCCAAAGACTAAGGACTTTAGTTAGTTACTGGGTCCAGACCCCATCCTGGCTTTCATGGATACAGTTTCCTGCTTTTCTGAAGCCTCATCCTCCTGTACTACCTTTAATCTCTTACTTTATTTATCGCATTCAGCAGACAGGTCTTTATTTTCTTTGATGGTAACATACCTGGCTCAGAGATGGCGCTCCTACCTTTGCCAGCTAGAGTATTTGGAACATTTGAACTCTTCTGGGAGCCTGGCAACACACTCAGCACTATGAAAGCCATCAACTACAAAGTGTGTCAAGCCAGCACTCTCATTGGGAGCTCCTCCAGGTTGTACAGAGTCATTGAGAGATGCTTGATAAACTGCTATGTGATGTGAAGGCTATGCATGTCCATTGTGTAGGTTTCACTCTCAGCTAAGTGACTTCTAGGTCTGTTATCTTTGAAAAGTCACCATCAACAAACTCATCTGTAATTGGGAGGGCAGAGAGGGGTTGGGTTCATACGTATTGATCACCTATGCTGCCATTAACTGAATTGGCATTTAATTATTTAATGGAGAAAACCAGTGAAGTATATATATATGTTATTGTTGTTGTGAGGTGTCATCAACTCAATACCAGCTCATAGCAACCCTATGCACAACAGGACAAAACACTGCCTGATCCTGGGCCAACCTCACAATCATTGGTATGTTTGAGCCCATTGGTACTGCCACTGTGCCAATCCATCTTGCTGGAAGTCTTCCTGTTTTTCTCAAACCCTCCATGTTACCAAACATGATATCCTTCTCCAGTGCCTGGTCCCTTCTGACAATCTATATGAAGTATCAGAAATTAAGTCTGGCCATCCTGGCTTCCAGGGAGCACTCTGACTGTACTACTTCCATCACAAACTGGTTTGTTCTTTTGACAGTCCATGGTACTCTCAATATTCTCCTCCAACAACGTAACTCAAGTGCATCAATTCTTCTATGGTCTTCCTTATACACTGTCCAACTTTTATATGCATATGAGGTTATTGAGAATCCCATGGCTTGGGTCAGTCACACCTTAGTCCTCAAACTTGCATCTTTGCTCTTCAAAAGTTTAAAGTGGTCTTGTGCAGCAGATTCGCCTAATGCAATACATCGTTTGATTTCTTGACTGCTGCTTCCATGAGTGTTGATGGTTGATCCGAACAAAATGAAGTCTTTTGCAACTTTAATCTTTATCCATTTATATGGATGTTGTTTATTGGTCCAGTGGTGAGAATCTGTGTTTTCTTTACAGTGAGATACAATCCATAACAAAGGTCTTTGATCTTGGTCAGTAAGTATTTTAAGTCTTCTTCGCTATCAGCAAGCAAGATTGTATCATCTGCACATCTCAGGTTGTTAATGAGTCTTCCTCCAATCCTCATGCCATGTTTTTCTTCATATAATACATCTTCTTGAATAATTTATTCAGCATACAGATTGAATAAGTATGTGAAAAAATACAACCTTGGCACACATTTTTCCTGATTTTAAACCACTCGGTGTTCTCTTGTTCTATTCGAACAACTGCCTCATAGTCTATGTACAGGTTCCTCATGAGCACAATTAAGTGGTCCATAATACTCATATTTCACAATGTTGATCATAGCTTGTCATGATCCATACAATCGAAAGCCTTTGCATACCAATAAAGCATAGGTAAACATCCTTCTGGTATTCTTTGTTTTCAGTCAAGAGCCATATAATGTCAGCAATGATATCCCTTGTTCCATGTCCTCTTCTGAATCCAACTTGAACCTCAGAAAGTTCTCTGTCAATGTATGGTTGCAGCTGTTTTTGCATTATCTTTAGTAAAACTTTACTCCAATGGGATATCAATGATATTGTCTGATGATCTTCACATTCCATATGGTCACCTCTCTTTGGAATGGGCATATAGACGGATCTCTTCCAGTTAGTTGGCCAGATAGTTGTCTTCCAAATTTCTTGGCATTGACGAGTGAGTGCCTCCAGTTCCACATCAGTTTGCTGAAAGATTTCAATTTATAGTCCATCAATTCCTCATGCCTTGTTCTTTGCCAATGACTTCAATGCAATTTGGACATCTTCGTTAAGGCTCACACGTTACCTCTTGATCACACACTACCTCTTGAAATGGTTGAACATTGATCACTTCTTTTTGGTACAGTGAATCTATGAATTCCTTCCACCCTTTTTTGATGTTTTCTTCATCATTCAATATTTTGCCTAAAGAATCCTTCAATACCACAAATCGAGGTTTGAATTTTTCTTCAGTTCCCTCAGCTTGAAAAATACTGAGCATGCTCTTCCCTTTTGGTTTTCTAACTTTTTGCACATTTCGTTATAATATTTGACTTTATTTCTCGAGCCAACCTTTGAAATTTTTTGTTCAGCTTTTGTACTTTCTCACTTCTTTCATTTGTTTTGGCATCTCTATGCTGGAGAGAAATTTTTAGAGTTTCTACTGACATCCATTTTGGTCTTTTCTTTCTTTCTTGTCTTCTCAACCTTTTGTTTTCTTCCCGGATGATGTTCTTGATGTCATGCCATGACTCTTCTGATTTTCAGTCTTTAGTGTCTAATGTGTCAAATCTGTTCTTCAGATGATCTCTAAATTCAGATGGGATATACTCAAGGTTATATTTTGGGACTTCTGGAATTGTCTTAATTTTCTTCATCTTCAGTCTGGATTTGCATATGAGCATTTGATGGTCTGTTCCACGGTCTGCCCTGAGCTTGTTTTGGCTGATGATATGGAGCCTTTCCATAGTCTCTTCCCATAGATATAATCAATTTGATTGTTGTATATTCCATCTGGTGACATCCATTTGTATAGTCATCTTTTATGTTGGTTAAAAAAAGGTATTTGCAATGATGAAGTCATTGGTCTTGCAAAATTCTATCATGCGATCTCCAGTATTGTTTCTATCACCAAGGCCATATTTTTCTACGTCCTTTGTTTCCAACCTTTGCATTCTAATCACCAGTAATTATCAACACATCTTGATTGCATGCTTGATCAATTTCAGACTGAAGAATTTGGTAGAATTCTTCAATGTCACCATCACTGGCTTCAGTGGTTGTTGCTTAAATTTGAATTATAGTGGTATTAATTGGTCTTCCTAGTAGGCGTATGGATATTATCCTATCACAGACAGTATTGTACTTCATGACAGATCTTGATATATTCTTTTTGATAATGAATGTGATGCCATTCTTCTTCAATTTGTCTTTCTCAGCATAGTAAACCAAGTGATTGTCAGATTCAAAATGACCAATACCAGCCATTTCAGCTCACTAATGCTTAGGATATCAATGTTTATAGGTTCCATTTCATTTTTGACAAATTCCAGTTTTCCTAGATTCATATATTGTACATTCCATGTTCTGGTTATTAATGGATTTTTAGAGCTGTTTCTCTTCATTTTGAGTTGTGCCCCATCAGCAAATGAATGTCCTGAGGGCTTTACTTCATTTATGTCATCACGGCCAACTCTACTTTGTGGAGGCAGCTCTTCCCCAACCACATTCGGAGTTCCTTCCAACCTGAGAGGCTTATCTTCTGGTACTATATCTGACAACATTCTGGTGCTCGTCATCATGTTTCAGTATTCAGTAATCTGGTGCTCCAGTGTTATTCATAATGTTTTCAGTGAGTGAATATTAGGAAGTAGTCCATCTCTCCTTCTTCCTTGTCTTTGTCTGAAAGCTCAGCTGAAACCTGTCCTCAGTGGGCAACCCTTCTGGTATTGAAAATACCCATGACATCACTTCCAGAGTTACAACAACACACAAGCCACTGCAGTATGACAAAATGGCAGATGAGTGGTAGAGTAGACATAGAGAAAGATAGAGAAACTTTACTTCAAGAGAATGGCTCATGCAATAGTGGAGACTGTTGTTGGTGTTACGTGCCATCAAGTTGGATCTAACTCATAACGATCCGATATAAGGTTTCTTGTGGGCTTGAACCACCAACCTTGCAGTTTAAACAGAATAGTGGAAACTAGCAAGTTTCAAATTCATTGGTCAGACAACAAGCTGAGGACTTTGCTGTCTCACGTGGTTGCAGGGGCTGATGAAACCCAATCTGCAGGTCAGATGACTGACTGGAGGCCTCTGTTGACTTGTGTCCCAAGAACTAGAAGTCTAACACTGAGAAGATTACTGCATTTAGAGAGAGCTTTGTCAGATTATCCATTTATATACTGGATGCAGGCAACACTCTTAAGGAACCACCTCTTCCAATTGATTGGCTGCTCAAATTAGATCATGAAATGGGTGGGGAACTAACAAATCATTGAGAATCATAGCCTAGCCATGTTGACAGGCAACATTACCATCATACTTGGTTTTTGTTGATTTGCTCTTAACTGGTCCACTCAATAACTTTGTGGTAAATAGTATTATCACTACCATGCAGATGGGAGAGTGGTGATTCCATAGGATAAGCACTGCACTGCAAACACAAGGTCCATGGTCTAAGCCCACCAGATGCTCCATGGGAGAAAGATGAGGCTTTCAGCTCCTGCAAAAGAATGTAAAAGTCTCAGAAACTCTATATAGGGTCGCTATGTGTGGAAACGCACACCAAGGCACTTAACAACAACCATGCAGATGAGGAAACTGAGGAGCAGAGAGTTTGTTTGGATGGATAAAGAATGAAACCCAGGGTAGGAGACCAGTGCTGCCAGATGAATCGAAAGCCCTCATCTTGCTTCTCTGTGCTGACTTCTGGGCTGACCATCCATGTTTTCCTTTTCTGGGAGCGGAACTTCCTTGAAGCTGTCTGCTCCAAAGCAGTAAGTGCTTGAAGCAGAATGTTCCCACACCTAGGTATTGGCTTCCAAATCAGAGTTGAACTGCAAGAAGCCTGGTTTCTCTCAGTATGGTTTTTAGTCAAATGCCAAAAATCTGAGGCAAAAGCTGAAGACAGGCCAACTACTGTGGCCTCAAAACCACAAATGATTGTACACAGCTATTGGCCAAAACATGCAGTATCGTAGTTGTTGTGTGCTGTGGAGTTGGTTCTGACTCTTAGCGAACCTGTATAGGGTTTCTGAGGAGCGAATGTAAGTTTGAACCACTCACCTCATAGTTCAAACCTACCTTGAGGTCGAGTGCTTATCCTGTGGCGCCACCCTAAATACACAAATGAAGAAACATAAAGATTCTGATCTTTTCTTTTCTTCTCTCTTGTCTTAAGAAATTGGAAGGGTAACCCTGGACAGATTACAAAGAAGAATGAGTGGCATTCCCATCTGCCATTCTTCTCCTTTCTGCTTTGGTCACCTGGATGGCAAACCTAGTTGTAAAGTTAGTCTGTCTGTCTCTCCCACCTCTGTGTTTTTGTTGAATTATACTACTGAAGAAAGACGAACACTAATAGAAACATTTATTAAGCATCTGCTGTGTATCAGACATTGCTCATTTGCACATTTTAACACCTTTATGAAGCACACAAGGTAGAACATTGCACCCCATCTGTGGAGTAAGAAACAGCTTCTGAAAAGTTACATTGCTTGCTTAAGGTCACACACTAGCAGGGAAGAAAACAGGACTTCACCTCTAAGTAACTTCCTTTTGGACCCCTGCTCTTTCTGTAGTGTAAGCCCTACAACCATCGCTGGACTGTAAATGCACACACACAAATGTCGCCCCCATCCCCGCCCCCTGACGCTGGCTTCTTTCAGGCCAAGTGGAAGTGGTGAGGGTAGGGAATAGTCCAAAGTGGAAGAAACTGTGACCCTTTCTGGTGGGACAGATGCGTAGCAAATAGAATGAACTTCCCTGAGCTAAGCAGAGCAGGGCAAAATGAAATGATGTGAACTGGCCCCTAGCGGATGTTCTCATTTCCCTGCTGCCCTAAAAAGTGGTGTCAGCCCAAGGCTAACACTATAAATAACTGTTCAAGACAGGATGTTGCAGGACCTAGTTACCTATGTGGGGAGTTAGAGTCTCCTAAGTCAGCAACTTCATGGTTTCCTGCTCAAAAGTCAGTACATGCCAAGATGGTGGATTCAATGTAAAATGCTAATTAAGGCGGATGCTCTGGAGGAGGGGTGAGTTTCCAGCCAGACTGTATGTTACTTACTCCACCCCTTGTGTATTTTTTACTCATTAGCTTATCAGGTAAAAAGTATAAACTGTGGGAGCTGAGGTCACTGAGATTAGCCTCCTTTAATCTTTAGGATAGTTTGTATTCTAAGAAGGGACTTAACTGTGCATATACCAGATCCTGGAGTCCTGGTGTGGTGCTGTGGGTTAATGTGCCAGACTGCAAAGCCGCTTGAACTTCAAGCTCACCAGCTGCTCTTTGGAAACCTTATACAGGGTTCCTATGGGTCGGAACTAACTCAACGGCACATAACAACAACAAAAATGCTAGATCCTGCTTCTGCTTTGTCTACGCTAATTCAAAAAGTTTTCAGTTTACTGGATTTCCTCCTGACCTTATAGAAAAGAATTCATTAGTCAATAACCTCTGTATTCTTCATGAGGTTAAAAGAATTGAATTAATTAATAACCTCTGTAATCTTCACAGTTAGCAAATTACTTTGTTGTTGTTGTTAAGTGCCATTGAGTCGGTTCTGACTCATACCAATCCTGTATAGTTTCCAAGATGGTGAATTTGAACTGCCAGCCCTGTGGTTCAAGCCAGCCTTGTGGTCCAATGCTATTCTACAGTGCCACATCAACTCCATTATACATTTTGATTTCTTTGTGACTCAAAGCAAGTCTTCAAGATATGCAAACCTGTTGTTGTTGTTACCCTTTATTTGTGTATCCTCAGCCCCTGGATTGTCTGTGTTCTTCTCCCCACCTCACACCCATGCCAGAATCAGATGAACTATCACTCTGGAATGTAGATCCAAGAAATACTTTTTTGAGCCCATGCCCCACCTCTGTGATCCAGTCAGCAGAAAGCTGTCATCAGATCTTGCTACCTGCAATAATAACCTTGTCTACTCTGGTAGCGTAGTGGTTACGAATCGAGCTGCGAACCTTAAGGTCAGCGGTTCGAAAGTACCAGGCGTTCCACGGGAGAAAGATGAGGCTTTCTACTCCCGTAAGGATTTACACCCTCGGAAACCCTGTACAGGGTCGCTATGGGTCGGAACCGACTCGACGGCACTTAACAACAACAACAACAACAACAACAACACTAGCTTGTTGATGGAAAGTATGGTTAGAAGTATCACCAAGGGGAGGCGGGCTGGCTAAGATTGGGATGACCACAGCACTTGTCTGATTTCTGCACGGGATTGTGCTCCATTCTAAGCATGAGATGTGGGGCTTTATAGGATAAGAATAGGACTGCAGACCACAAGGTGGGCAGTTCAAGTCCATGAGCCACTCTGTGGGAGAAAGGTGAAGCTTTCTGCTCCCACAAAGATTTAAAGGTCTCAGCAACACTATACAGGGTCATTATGAATTGGAATGGACTCAAAAGCACTTAACAACAACAACAAGGTGACCACAAGACCATCAGCCTGAAATAGTGTTGTGGCGTCTCAGTTCTGACTGGCAATGCATGCCAGATTGACTCACTGAAGAGATGCCACAGACATTCTATGGGAGCAGTATCCTGGGAAAAGCATTTACCCGAGTGCCACACGGACTCCACTATGATGATGAAATTGGTGGTGGTGATGTGCTGTAGAGTAGGTTCCGACTCATAGCAACCCTGCATAGGGTTTCTGAGGCTGGAAATCTTTACAGAAGTAAAAAGCCTCATCTTTCTCCAGAAGAACAGCTGGCAGTTTCGAACTTCTGACCTTGAGATTAGCAGCCCAATGTGTAACCGCTATGCTACCAGAGCCCCTCAATGATGAACACAGTTGCAGAAAACTCTGCTGTTGGGTGTCATTCTCCAGTAGTCTGATTCGATCCTCCAATCATCCCATTTCCTCTACTCATGGGTGGCCTCAGTAGCCAGAAGCAGTTCCTCACTACCCCTCTGTGAGTGAACATGGTATTTTTTTTGTAACTGAAGCACAGAGAAGAAAGGAAAGATGCTCAAAGAACAAAGAGAGAGGAAGGTGTTATCCCCAAGCCAATCAGATCCATCATCAATCTGTCCTGAGGAGGCAACAGGGCCACCCACCTGAGAACACGTATGCCCTACAGTCTTCAGATGTATATGGAGTATGGGACATGAGCCCCACACAAAAGGCTCTGGTGATATAATCTTCTATAGAGCTCATATCTGGGATTCAGGTCTCCATAGAATGGATACAGCAAGATGCCAATGCTCATCTAATAGTCTTTCAACTCTTCTAAGCCAAAAGTATTATCCAGGGTAAAGCAAGAGGCTGACATCCCCAAACACTTTACAAATAATAACCCTTATCCCAACCAAGTTCAATGTTATAATATTTTAGTGCTGCTGGAGCAAAACCAACAAAAATTACCACCAGTAAATGACTTTAAATAATAAGAACTTACAATCTGGAGGTTAAAAGTTTGAACTCAGGGTATGAACAGCACAGACTAAGGGTATCTCTAGGAGTCTTGGGGTGGCACTGTAAGATGAGCACTGGACCACAAGATCGGTTGGAACCACAAAGTCAATGGCCACTTGTCAGAAACCCTATACAGGGACACTATGAGTCAGTATCAACTTAACAGCAACAAAGGTATCTCTGTGTCAGCTACAGGGAAGATTCTTGTCAAGTTCAGCATATGTAGCCCTGGGTTCTTTTTGGCATTCCTTGGATGCTTATAGTATATCTTCCCCTGAGGTCTGTCTCCTCCCTATGTATATGCCACTGTTGAGTCTGTACTTTTTATAAAGCACTACTACATGGCAGATTGTTTGGCTATTACAGGAACAAGCAAGCTGTTCACTGAGGTGCCATCAAGGAAAGCAATCAAGTTCTTTCAGGATAAACCTTTTTCCAAGACTGAAACTCAAAGAGAAACATGAGCAGGCATGTAAGGTGATTGCATTGGTCTACTTGTGAGTGGAAGTGGGGGAAAGGCAGTGATGAAGATATGGGCTGAGTTCAACCATGCTCCACAGACTTCTGTCGACCTTGAGATGAAAGAGAGAAGAGGAAGGGCTGGTTGGTTCACAGTTTGGGGAGACTTCAAATCTCCTGAGCCCATGGATGCTGACTTAGCCACAAAGGGCTAGAGCTGAGAGTGAAGTGTCCAACTGATGTGAAGTAAGTGGGAAGTGTGCAAGAACACCAAACTTGCAGATAGTATCCATTTGACCTAATCTGGATAGCTTGATGATTAGAATTCAACTGGAGGATGATAAAGAAGTTTGATTCAGGAAACAAGTGCAAATTGCTACAATTTGATGAGCTTGACCTATACTTATGGATGTGGTAGCTCAAAATACCAACTGAGAGGAAAGGAGTCTTCAAATTAAGGACCAAGCCTATCCCCTCAGTATACAGAGTTGATAGGGATGGGCAACTTAGACATTGGCAACCTAAAATGAGGGAGCAGGAGAGGCTATAAAGACATAAGTGGATGGCTTACAAGTTTTCAAGAGTGATTTTAGTTTTAGAGAGTGTGGGGAAGGTAGAATCTCCACTGAATAGTTTTCATCTTGTCTAGATGCATCTGGTGAAAAGAGATGGGGATAGGACTTCTTGATTCAATAATGAGTAATTGTTATCATGACTAATTGCTGTTGTTACAACTGTAAAGGTAGAAGTTGTGTAACAAAAAGGGGGGAGTAGTTAATCATACATTCTAGGAACAGAGGACCCTAGTATCATCAAAAGAGAAGAGAGTGAGCAGAATGTGGGACCCTATCCAGAGAAGCAGCGACACCAGAAATGGAGCCAGAGGTGATGGTGTGGAGAAATAGAGCAGCTGAGGACTCTAGACTTATGGAAAGAGAAAGGCTGTGTGCTGGTGGCCAGGAGGCAGGCTTGCAGAATGAACCTTTTAGTTATTAAAAAGATTATATATTCCTGTGTGTTTTTGTGTACATTAAAAGGGGGGGGGGGGCAAATACTGTTAACCAACTGTGCACAGAGGGAATTGTAATCATTGCATTGAAACAAAATATGATTGGTTGAGTGTAAAACCAATGTTCTCCCATGTAAACTATCACTCAATTCACAATAAAAACATTAGAACACACACACACACAAAATACTACTAAAAATGGATTAGGTTTAGGATACACCCTTGGATATCACCTAATTAGCTTGGATATCATCTACTTAACATAACAAAAGGAAACTCTATTTCCAAACAGGGTCACCTTTGTAAGTATGTTTCTGATGTTACTAAGTATTGTTAAGGCAGCTCTAACTCATAGCATCCCTGTATAGGGTTTCCAAAGAGCAGCAGGTGGGTTTGACTTGGGAGTTAGCATTCTAGTGCTTATTTTACACCACATTTATAACAACTGTTGCTGTTCTTAAGTGTTGTCAAGTCAGTTTAGATTCAGAGGGACACTGTATAGGGCTTCCAAGGAGCAGCTGGTGAATTTGAATTGCCAACCTTGTGCTTAGTTCAGTGTTTATCTTACAGTGCCACACCAGGCCTCCTTTGTAAGTATTGTTGTTGTTAGGTGCCATTGGGTCAATAGTGAACATATGCACAACAGAACACACTGCCTGGTCCTGCTCCAACCTCACAATCATTGCTACGTTTGAGCCCAATACTGCTGCCACTGTGTCAATTCATATACTTGGGGGGTCTTTCTCTTTTTCTCCAACCTTCCATTTTACCAATTATGACATCCTTCTCCAGTGACTAGTCCCTTCTGACAATATGTCCGAAGTATGAGAGACAAAGTTTGGCCATCCTGGCTTCCAAGGAGCATTTTGGCTGTACTTCTTCCAACTCAGATCTGTTTGTTCTTTTGGCAGTCCACGGTACTCAATATTCTCCTCCAACACCATAACTCAAATGCACCAATTCTTCCATGGTCTTCCTTATTCACTGTGTAACTTTCACATGCATATGAGGTTATTGAAAATAGCATGGTTTGGGTCAGGAGCACCTTAGTTCTCAAGCTGGCATCTTTGCTCATGAAAACTTTAAAGAGGTCTTGTGTAGCAGGTTTGCCTAATGCAATCTGTCGATTGATTTCTTGGCTGCTGCTTCCATGAATGTTGATAATTGATCTAAGTAAAATGAAGTCTTTGACAACTTCAATATTTTCTCTGTTTATATGGTTATTATTTATTGATCCAGTGGTGAAGATTTTTATTTTCTTTACACTGAGGTGCATCCAGTACCAAAGGCTGTGATCTTTAATCTTCATCAGTAAAGATTTTAAGTCCTCTTTGCTTTCACAAAACAAGGTTGTACTATCTGCATAGCTCAAGTTGTTAATGAATCTTCTTCAAATTCTGGTGCCATGTTTTCTTCATATAATCCAGCTTCTCAGATTGTTTGGTGAGTCCTGATGTGGTACTGTGAGTTAATACGCCAGACTGCAATGTCAACTGAACTGCAAGGTTGGTGGTTCAAGCTCACCAGCTCCTCCTTGTAAATACTTAACGGCACTTAACAAAAACAACAACAAATACAGATTGAATAAATACGGTGAAAGAATGCAACCCTGGCACACATGTTTCCTAATTTTAAACCATTCAGTGTTCCCATGTTCTGTTCGAACAAGTGCCTCTCAGTCTATGTACAAGTTCCTCATTAGTACAAAATCAGTGTTCCAGAATACTCATACTCTGCAATGTTGCCCATAGCTTGTCATGATCCACACAATCCAAAGCATTTTCATAGTTAATAAAGAACAGATAAACATTTTTCTGCTTTCAGCCATCATCCATCTGAGGTCAGCAATAAAATCACTTGTTCCATGTCCTTTTCTGAATACAGCTTGAAACTCTAGAAGTACTCCATCAATGTATGGTTGCAGTAATTTTTTAAATTAAATTTAGCAAAATTTTACTTGCATATGATATTAATGATATTGTCTGATGATTTCCACATTCTACTGGGTCACTTCCCTTTGAAATGACCACAAATATGGATCTCTCCTAGTCGGTTGGCCAGGTAGTCATCTTCCAAATTTCTTAGTATAGAGAAGTGAGTGCTTCTAGTGCTGCATCAGTTTGTTGAAAGATTTCAATTTGTATTCCATAAATTCCTGATGCCTTATTCTTTGCCAATGCCTTCAATGTACCTTGGACTTCTTCCTTCAGTATCATTGGCTCTTGATCATATGCTATATCTTGAAATGGTTGAACATCAACCATTTATTTTTGGTACAGTAACTGTGGATTCCTTCCATCTTCTTTTGATGATTTCTGCATCATTCAATATTTTGCCCATTGTTGTTGTTGTGAAGTGCCATCAAGTCAATTCCAACGTACAACGACCCTATATAGGGTCTCCAAGGAGCAGCTGGTGAGCTTGAACCACTTACCTTGCAGTTCAAACGACTTTGCAGTCTGATGCATTAGCCCACAGTGCCACACCAGGACTCCATAGAATCCTTCAATATTACTAATTGAGACTTGAATTTTTTCTTCATTTCTCTCAGCTTGAGAAGTGTTCTTCCCTTTTGTGTTTTCTAACTCCATATCTTTGCACATTTTTTAAAACAATATTTGACTTTGTCTTCTTGAGCTGCCCTTTGAAATTTTTTGTTCAGCTCTTCTACCTCCTCATTTCTTCTATAGTTTTTTTTTTAGCACCTCTGCGCTGAAGAACAAGGTTCAGAGTCTCTTTTGACCTCCATTTTGTTCTTTTCCTTCTTTCTTGTATTTTGAATGTCCTTTTGATTTCTTCCTGTATGATGTTCTTGATGTTATCCCTCAACTCTTCTGGTCTTTTGTCTTTAGTGTCTAATACATCAAATCTGTTCTTCAGATGATCTCTAAATTCAGGTGGGATATGTTCAAAGTCATATTTTGGGCTTCATCGACTTGTTTGAATTTTCTTCAGCTGCAGCCTGAACTTGAATATGAACAATTGATGGTCTATTCTACAGGTTGTTCCTACCCATGTTTTGGCTGATAATATGGAGCTTTTCTACCATTTCTTTCCACAGATGTAGTCAATTTGATTTCTGTGTATTCCAGCTGGTGAGGTCCATGCATATAGCCCTCTTTTATATTGTTTAAAGAAGGAATTTGCAATGATGAATGATTGGTCTTTCAAAATTCTATCATGTGCTCTCCAGTGTTATTTCTATCACCAAGGGTACATTTTTCAACTACCTATCCTTCTTTGTTTCCAATCTTTGCATTCTAATCACCAGTCATTATTTTAATTGCATGTTTGATCAATTTCAGACTGAAGAAGTTTGAAGAATTCTTCAATTTCATCACCACTGACTTTGAATACGAGTGCTATTAACTGGTCTTCCTTATAGGTGGATGGATATTATCCTATCACAGACAGGGTTGCACTTCAAGTTAGATCTTGATAAACGTATGGCTTAGTATTTCAACATAACCTAGGGGGCCATAACTCAATCTATGAGTCAGTTTTTAATGGTCCAGAGAGGAAAGTGTTGCAACAAAAGACACTTCCAGAAATAGAACCCAATTGACATTCCTTGAGACTTTTTCAATGGGGAGTCCCGGGTGACTACAGCCAGGGGAGAGGAGGGAGAACTGAGATGTGTCAACAGGTGAGTCTGCACAGGGGTGCAAATAGGTGAAGTTACTAGACTTATACAAGTGTTTTTTCCAGCATCAACAATTGTATATATGGAGAATTAAGCCATACAAAGATAGATGATGATGACGATAGATAGATTGGTAGATAGATAAGATAGATAAATAGATGATAGATAGAGATAGAGATGATAGTTAAGTAGATGATAGATAAATAGATGATAGATCATGGATAGATAGATAGATAGATAGATCTGATTAATATAGATAATAGTTATAACAGATAGCTAATCAATCAATAGGGATGTTCACACATATGGGAATGTTTCCAAAATTTCAAGGAAAAATGGAACTTAAAAATAATAGCATTTTTTTTCTGTGAACTTTTTGAAGTTCCCCTCATAAAAATAAACATCTACATATTTAAATATATATGTATGTTCGTACACAAAGAAGGCTGTTCTTTCCTTAGGACATAAGATAATTGAATAAAACATTTATTCTTTAAGTATGCTACAAAATGCACTCTCTCTGGAGAGGCCAAACAATGGACACATTACATCATCGTATGTGATTGAGTACCTGCCACTGTAATACATACTATTTGAGGGTGTAGAACTAGAGCAATGTCACTTCCGGGAGAGTAAGTGTGGTGTATATGGAGAGGTTGGTGAATTTGTTCACTACAACTTCTCTTCCTAATCTAAAAGGCACTGTATATATGAGAGAGTTGCTGGGTTCAGAGGGTATACTTGGGTTTCCCGAAGGTTTGTTATCTTTAAACTACTTTCTCACTCCCATCTTCTTTTTGTAGTTCAGTAATACCCAGCTGCAAAATGAAAGCCCAGGTCCTGGTAAACTCCCATCTCCCGCTTAACAACCTCCATACTTCAATCACACCTTAATACACAGGAGAAGTCTAGAAATGGGCTTGTTTTTCAGCAAGGCCGTATAGCCTAGTGGTCAGGCATATAGGTTCATAAGGCAGATAACCTGGACTTGAGTCTTGGTTCTGCTATTTTTGTGTGAATCTGGATGAGACTATCGATGTTTCTCTGTCTCGAGTGACTTAGCTCGGATATTGTTGATTGTTGTTGTTGTTATTAAGTGCTGTCAAATCAGTTCTGACTCATACTGACTGACCACAGCTGTATAAGGTTTCTGATGAGTGGTTGGCGGGTTTGAACTGCCAACTTTCCAGTTAGCAGTCCAGTTCTTAACCTACAGCACCACACAAGGACTTCATAGAATTATTGGTGGTGGAGGTGATGGTGATTATGTGCCATGGAGTTGGTTCTGACATCTAGTGACCCTTTGTAGGGTTTCTGAGGCTGTAAATCTTTATAGGGATAGAAAGCCTCATCTTTCTCCTATGGAGAAGCTGGTAGAGTTGAACTCCTGATCTATGGTTAGCAGCCTAACTTGTACCTCCCAAACTACCAAAGCTGTTGGCTATGGCAGGATTGTTAGAATGATTAAATAAATTTAAAGGTAAGTTTTATGGGGAGTACGTTGGCTCCATAGATAAGCACTGGACTGTGAACCACAAGGTCTGTGGTGCAAGTCTGCCAGCTGCAAAGTGGGAGAAAGATGAAGCGTTCTACTCCTGCAAAGATTTAAAAGCCTTGGAAACCTTGCACAATGTCACTATGAGTCAGAACTGACTCCGAGGCACTTAACAACAACAACATAAATCATATAGTGCATTACATGACAACATTGCAAGCTCTAGCGATTATTTCTACCTTATTTTGAATCACCTAGCAGTTTGGTGATTTAAGTATGGAAACATTTTGACACATTTTACTTGGTTTACGCTAATCAGTGCAACATGAATTCTGACATGGATCAAAGTTTGTCTTTTGAGACAGTTATTAGAACTGAACAAAGAGATATTACATGGTTGAAAATTGGACAAGGTGTACATCAGTGTATTCTTTCACCTTACTATTCAAACTATAAGTGAGCAAATGATCCAAGAAACTAATTTAAATGAAGTAGAACATGGCATCAGAATTTGAGGAAAACTCATTAACAACTTGAAATATGCAGATGACACAACTTTGCTTGCCAAAAATGAAAATGACTTCAAGTACTTACTGACAAAAGGCCAAGACTATAGCCTTCGGTACGTTCAGTACAGATTGTTTCTGAACATGAGGAAAAGAGACATCCTCACAATTAGACTGATAATAAGGAGTTCTGGGAGTATAGTGGTTACAAATCAGGCTGCAATCTCAAGGTCAGCAGTTCGAAACTACCAGATGTTCCGCAGGAGAAAGATGAAGCTTTCTGCTCCCGTAAAGATTTACAGCCTCGGAAACCCTGTACTGGGGTCGCTGTGAGTCAGATCCAACTCCACAGCACATCACCACCACCCGACTGATGACAACACCATACTAAATGGAGAAATATTGAAGTTGTAAAAGGTTTCTTTCTAATAGTATCAAAATCAATATTCCTGGAAGCAGTAGTCAAGAATCAGCCATCATACTTCAGTGGACAAATCAGCTTGAAAAGCCATCTTTAAAATTATAAAAAGCAAACCTATTACTTTCATCTCTAATACATTCCGGGCCCAGGCTATGGTCTTTTCAGTCACTTCATATGGATGCAAAAGCTAAAGTACACAAAAGGAAGACAGAAGAAGTGATACATATTCATTTTGATGTTGGTGAAGAATATCAAATATACTAATGTAGTGCTGTGTGCTGTCTAGTTAGTTCAAACTCATAGTGACCCTATATAGAATTTCTGAGTATTAATATATGAGGGAATTTTAAATGAAGGAATCTGGTAAAATCTGAAATGGCTGGCTTTAGGTCTGGGTCTGACTCCCTTTCATGAGTTCTGCTTTTATCCTAGCAACAGGCATCTTGTGTGCAGATTTAATCACGTAGTTAAGGAAATGTTTTTTCTCTGTGATAAAGAATGTAGAAACAATGTTTCTAAGAGGAGTCCTGGTTACCAACCCTTATCTAAACCTCCCATGCAAATAAATACCCATAGAACAGGCTGTTTCTAAGGAAGAACTCTGCTAATTATGATGTAACAACCCAGTGATGTTCCTTCTTGTCATGTACTCTTGCAGTCACAAAACTGTAACAATTTAAGGAAAATACCTATTTGCTGTAAGCCAGTCTTGCCTCACAAGTCCCATTTCAGGAGTACTACCTTAAGAGCCATTTCAGGAAGTACTACCTTGTGATGACCAAAGTTTGTAGCAACCCACCAAGTAGTGTAGTTCAGACTCTTTGCTATTCCCTATAAGAATATCTCTGCAGTTTTACCATTTTGAATTAATGGTTTCACTATGTGTAATTAAGTCTCTTTCAACTCAACTAGTTTGAGTTGTTGCTTTACTTTGAATAAATTTCTCATTTTAATTTTAAGCAGATTTCATGCCATTACTCTATTATTTTGTTGGAATTTGAAGGAATCTTTAGCATACCCCAGAAGTTGGGAAGCAGCATTCTGATTTCAAGCACAAATCCTTTGAATCCACTAATTTCCTCAAACTTTCAGGGTTTCCCAGATGCTGTTAGCAGAATCAATGAGAGGGCTTTTAAAATGTGTCCCTGAGTGGCTAGAAGAACAGAAGATACTTCTTGAAAGAAAGACCTACAGGAAAAATACAAAACAATAGAGGCAGATGGACTGTTACTACAAGAACAAACAAGTTGCTTGCCCAAGAAACATCAAGGCAAGTGGTCGGGTCCCCTCAATGCAAACCTCCTTCCAAGACTAAGACTCAACAGAAATATGAGCTCTGATTGGTGAGAACACGCCTCACCAATAGGGGGAAGTGGGGTAAAAGCAGCAATGAAGCGGCAAGCTAAGCCCTACAATGTTTGGTGGGCTTCTGTGGACCTGGGTGGAAACCTGGTTGGCAAGCAGTGTGGGGAGACCTGGGGACTCTTTGGCACAGAGTCAGTGGTGTGGCCACAGAGGATTAGAATGGAGAGTGAAGCTACCAGTTGATAGGAAGAGAGGGCATATGCACAAGAACACCCACACTTGCAGATGGTACCCACTTGACCTGGCCTCGATGACTGGATGATCAGAGCTCAACCAGGAGAAGAAAGAAGAGGGAAAAAAAAAGAGTGATCTGATACAATTTGATGAACTTTACCTACACCTATGGATGCGGTAACTCAAAAGAGGGAACAAACCCTTACAGCAAGAATCATTCCCACCCCCTCCAAACACAGAGTAGACAGAGATGGACAACTTGGACATTGGATACCCAAAATGGAGGGGGCGGGGAGACTACAAAGGCAAGAAGTGACTGGCTTACAAGCTTTCAAGAGGGAACCAAGAGCCAGGGGGCATGGAGGAAGGCAGAATCTCCAGTGAGTACTATCCAATCTGTCTAAGTGGAGCTGATGAAATGAAATACAGATGGGTCACTTGTGATACAATAGTGAATACTTGTTATCAGGACTGATTGTGAGGGTTGGAAATGTAAAGGTAGACGTTTTATAGCAAGGAAGGGAGTGATTAACTCTCCAGTCTAGGAGCGGAGGTCTCTAGGATCATCAACGGAGAAGAGCCAAGAACGGGACCCTACCCAGAGAAGCAGCGATGCCTGAGATGGAGGCAGAGACAACGATGCAGAGGGATGAAGTGGCTGGGGACTTTGGATCCAGAAATGGAGAGGGACTGTGTGCTGAAGACTGGGGGTGGGAGGGAAGTGTAGGGGGCGGGTTTGTAGGGTATACCCTTTGGTCAGTTGATGATGCATGGAGGGGATTGAAACCATGGCAATGAAACAATATACAATAGAATGAATGTAAAACTAAAGTTCACTCATGAAACTATCCTATAATTCACAATAAAACATTAAAAA
>NW_006408662.1:7612088-7620135 GCF_000296735.1 Chrysochloris asiatica
AACAGAACAAAACACTGACCGGTCCAGAAGACTTCAAGATAGCAAATTTATGTCATACTCATAATGACCATATGGGCAACAGAACAAAACACTGATCGGTCCGACCCCAGCTTCACAATTATTGTTATGTTTGAGCCCATTGTTACTGCTGCTGCTTCAACCCATATTGTTGGGGAGCTTCCTCTTTATCACTGATCACTATCCTCCAATTTACCATGCATGATGTCCGTCTCCAGGGTCTGATCCCTCCTGACAATATGTCTAAAGTACAAGGTATGTTCCCATAAAGATTTACAGCCTCAGAAACCCTGTACAGGGTCGACATGAGTCGGAACCGACTCCACGGCACATAACAACAATAATATATAGTTCTTATATCAATGTAAAGAAAACAAAAATCCTCACCACTGGACCAATAAACAACATTCTTATCAATGGAGAAAAGATTGAAGTTCTTGGATCAACTATCAACACTGTGGAAGCAGCAGTCAAGAAATCAAAAGAAGTATTGCATTAGGCAAATCTGCTGCACAAGACCTTTATAAAGTGTTGAAGAACAGAGATGCCAGCTTGAGGACTAAGGTACACCTGACTTAAGCCATGGTATTTTCAATAACCTCATATGCATGTAAAAGCTGGACAATGAATAAGGAAGACCATAGAAGAATTGATGCTTTTGAGTTATGGTGTTGGAGGAGAATATTGAAAGTGCCGTGGGCTGCCAAAAGAACCAACAGATCTGTGTTGGAAGAAGTGCAGCCAGAGTGCTCCCTGGAGGTCAGCATGGCCAAACTTTGTCTCTCATACTTCAGACATATTGTAGGGAGGGACCAGTCGCTGGAGAAGGATATCATGTTTGGTAAGGTGGAGGATCAGAGAAAAAGAAGAAGACCCCTAGCAAGATGGATTGGCAAAGTGGCAGTATCAAAGGGCTCAAGTGTGGCAAGAATAGTGAGGTTGGCCCAGGATTGTGCAGTGTTTCGTTCTGGCGTGCATAAGATCATTATGAGTCAGCACCGACTCGATGGCACTTAACAACAACAAATGGGAGTCCTAGTGTAGTACTGTGGTTAACATGCTGGACTGCAAAGTTGGTGTGAGCCACAAGTTGGCAGTTCAAGCTCACTAGCCCTTCCTCAGAAATCCTATACAAGGTAGCTGTGGGTCGGAACTGACTTGATGAAACTTAACAACAACATAGTTCCTGTGATGTCTTGGTGTGGTGCTGTGGGTTAATGCCCTGGACAGCAAGGTCGATTTGAACTACAAGGATGTCACTTCAAGCTCACCAGTCACTCCTTAGAAATCCTATATAAGGTTGCTAAGAGTTGAACCAACTTGACAGCACTTAACAACATCAGTAATTCCTATGTGATAGTGTAGGGCAAGCATGCCATTCCCCAAAGGAGCCATTTAATATCTATGAGAAGAATGATACACATTGGAGGTCATTATACTTCAGAAAGACTCAACCTCACTCCTCATGTAAGCTGTCAGTGTTAGGCTATTCTTCAAGGTGGCTTGCTCTGCACTAACCCTTTCATAAAGAGACCACAGAAGCCAAGAGGCTAAAGTTATGGTATGGTGAAGACATCAGATGGTGCCTGACAACTTCTTTTACAGATGAAGTGTCTGAGATGTTGAAGGCATGTTAAAGACGCTTCCATTCAGGATAATTACCTCCTCAAAGTCCATACAGAAGGAAAACACCTTTCAGAACGGTGGGCATTGAACTGATCAAATAATTCATCTCTTATTTCTTGATCAAAAGGAGGGACTGTAAAAGAGTATTTACAATCAGGTAGCCAGCTGTCTTGGGGTCTGAGTCTGATCCCCTTTCATTAGTTATGCTTTGAACCTAGCAATAGCCATCTTATGTGCACATTTAATCATATAGCTGAGAAGTATTTTCCTTTGTGATGAAGCTAAGAATGTCTCTAAGAGGAGACATTGTTGCTTGCCCTATCTAAATCTCTCATGCAAAAATCTACCGGAAACATTCTGCTAGAGCAGCCTGTTTCTAAGGAAGAAATGTCTGGTCATTCATTATAAGGTAACTACCTAGTGACTCTCTTCTCTCTCACATACCCTGGTTATTACCATATGTTAACCAATCTAAGAAAGACACAGATATACAAGGAAGTTTCAAAACTTCATAGAAAAATTCAACTATCTCTTAATCCCATTTCCCACAAATATTTGGAAACCCCCTTGAACTGTAAGTCAACCCTGCCTTATGAACTCCCATTTCAAGAAGTTCTGCCCTATAAACTCCATTTCAAAAGGTTTGCCTTACAATAATTAAATTTTTATAAACTAACAATCAAATTGGTTCTGTATTCTTCCCCTTTAAGAATATCTTCACAGCTTTGCTATTTTGAAGGACTGGTTTCCTGTTTGTGGAATTCATTCTCTTCCTCTCTCATCTGGACACGATAGCTCACTCAGGAAGGGAAAGTTGAAAAACTTGACTATACAATTTCTGCAGGGAATAGTTGTGTGGGGACAATTCAAAGTGCAGCTTTATGCGTAAGACACCAGAAAAATGGTGACCTGTGAAATTCAGTCCCCACCAGGCTGCTACAGTGTCTCTTGGGAGTGAACAAAGTCCAGGTAGAATTGGAAAGCTCATCAAATGGAGACTGGGTGGTCAGGAGTCCTGGGGATGGGTGTTACTGGTTGGCTCATGATGGTGATATGTCTGGGCAGAGGCGGTATCTTAGATTGAACTGTATCCAACCAAAATATATGTCCACTTGGCTAAGTCATCATAAAAGTAATGATTTGATGTGATAAGCACACAAGAGGATTAAGGATGCGATACAACACCATTAGTCCTGTAGCAGCCCTGATCCAATGTAAGGGAAGTTTATTTGGGGTGTGGCCTGCAAGTCTTTGTTTCTTACAAGAAATTAAAGGAGGGAGAAATGGGCAAAGATCAGAGGAACTTACTACCACCAAGAAACAAGAGCTGGAAGTGGGTCCCTGCACTGAGAAACACCTAGAACCAGGCAAAGATTGATCCCATTCAACTTGCCAAGGACTACCACGCCTATAGCTCCTGAAAGGAGACAAGGGCCTTCCTCTTAAACTGTGAGCCAACATAGATAGAAAGTCTTCCCTTATATCTGCTAGCAGGAATTTGGAGTACTAACCTTGTAAATTGTGAGAGAATACATTGTGGTTTGTTAAAGCCTTCCACTTGTGGCATTTCTGTTATAGCAGCACTAGATTACTGAAATGGGGGGAATCCTAAAGCTTGTGAAAGGGGAAGTTCAGGTGAATATGAGAGACAGGGTTCTCTGTCAGAGCTGCAGTTCTCTTCCTGCCCTGTTGAAAACACCACTTTATGTCTGCTGTCATGCAGGATGAGGCCCACACCACGTGCTGAGTTTACTTTTCTATCTCATGCACAGATTCTGGGTCTCCACCTCCAAGTCTGGACTCTCTCTAAGTATTAGAAGGAAGGAAGCACATTCTCTGTTCTCTCCTATCCCACTCAGTCACTATTAGCTGTCTCGTTCAGCATCTTGTAGCCCTGAGTGGCTTTTTGGTGTTTCTTTAACTAGGGACCCTCACATGGCATCTTCTTCCTGTGTGACTGTTGCTATTCTCCCCTTTAGAAGACACCACTCAGAAGGAATTAGGAAGCCCCGCCTCTGGTATGACCTCATTCATAATTTACAGGAATAAGAGAAACCATAATTTACAGGAATAAGGGTTAGGACTTCAACACATCCAAAACAGTGACATTGGACATTGTTTCATCAAATTAGTTATGATATCAGCAGACATGAGAATGAAAAATGCTAAATATCCTTAATTGGGCAAGAAAACGAAAATGCTATGGGAGTAGGTGAGGGTATCCTGAAGAAGGGAGGTTGGAGATTTGGCAAGTTCAGATACCTGGGGAATTCATGAAGCACTGACATCTTAGTTAGACAATTCGGGGTGATGGGGCAGGCAAGAAATCTGTTCAGTTCAGTGGCTGACAGTGTTCAACACACAAATAGGATTTGAAGATGAATAGATTCTCATCTGTCCAGAAATAATTTTTTACATTCCATGGCTTCTGTCAATTGATTTTAAGACCTGGACTCGCTGATGCTAATCCAGATAGGGGGATTCACCATATTACAGATTCTTTCATCTGATAAGTAAATTCCTATGTGAACAACTGTTTTCACTGGGGTTCTAAAATGAGTGGTAAGAGACGATCCTCTTCAACTTTTGCAATTCACCTCATAGAATATCGGGGGAATTATTAAGTAGGAAACTGGTACAAATGATAAGCTGTACCCTAAATTTACTGTTTCTTCTGGAGCATAGGCCAAACTGAATTGAAACAAGGGTTCATGGCTTCCTAGTTAGAATGTAGTTGTAAGGAATAAGCCAACAATTGTGAATAGAGGAAGTGGAGTATTTAGCCTCTCCATGGTACTATAACAATCATTTCTTTTAGAAGGATCAGACGAGGCTGGTTCCTGTGAGGTGGAGGATAAAGGCATCCCAAACGTCCAACGTATCACCACAATGGATCATTACATACTTGTTATTGTTAGGTATCATCGAGTTGATTCCGACGCATAGCAACCCTATGTACTACAGAACAAAACACAGCCTGGTCCTATGCCAACCTTACAATTTTTGCTACATTTGAGCCCATGGCTATCGCCACTGTGCAAATTCATCTCATGGAGATCTTTTTCTCCAACCCTCCAGTTTACCAAACATGATATCCTTCTCTGGTGACTGATCCCTGCTGACAATGTGTCTAAAGTATGAGAGATGAATTCTAGCCATGCAGGCTTCCAGAAAGCATTCTAGCTGTACTTCTTCCAACACAGATTTGTTGGTTCATTTGGCAATCTACGGTACACTTAATATTCTCCTTCAACACCATAGCTCAAGTGCATCAGTTCTTCTGTGGTCTTCTTTATTCACTGTCCAACTTTCCCATGCATATGAAGTTATTGAAAATACCATGACTTGGGGCAGATGCACCTTAGTCCTCAAACTGACATCTTTGCTCTTCAACACTTTAAGGTGGTCTTGTGCAGCAGATTTGCCTAATGCAATACATCTTTTTATTTTGTCACTGCTGCTTCCATGAGAGTTGATGATTCACCCAAGTAAAATGAAGTTTTTGATGACTTCAATCTTTTATCTATTGATAAGATTTGTGTTTATTGGTCCATTGGTGAGGATTTTTGTTTTCTTTACATTGAGATGTAATCCATACCGAAGACTGTGATCTTTGATCTCCATCAGTAAGTATTTTAAGTCCTCTTCATTTTCAGCAAGAAAGGTTGTGTTATCTGCATATTGCAGGTTGATAATGAGACTTCCTCCAATCCTGATGCCATATTTTTCTTCATATAATCCAGCTTCTCAGATTATGTGATGCTCAGCATACAGGTTAAATAAGTATGGTGAAAGAATAGAACTCTGGTGCACACCTTTCCTGGTTTTAAACCATTCGGTGTTTCCTTGTTCAGTTCGAACAGCTGCCTCTTGGTCCATGCTCAGATTCCTCATGAGCACAATCAAGTGTTCCAGAATACTCATTTTCCACAATGTTGTCCATAGCTTGTCATGAGCCACACAATGGAAAGCCATTGCACAGTCAATAAAGCACAGGTAAACATCTTTTTTATATTCTCTCCTTTTCAGCCAAGATTCATCTGATGTTAGCAATGATACCCTTCTGAATCTGACTTGAACCTCTGGAAGTTCTCTGTCAATGTATGGTTGCAGTCATTTTTAAATTATCTTTAGTAAAATTTTACTTGTATGGGATATTAATAATATTATCTGATGATTTTCACATTCTGTTGGGTCACCTATCTTTGTAATGGGCACAAATACAGATCTCTTCCAGTCAGTTGGCCAGTAACTTGTTTTGCAAATTTCTTGGCATAGATGAATAAGTGCTTCCAGTGATACAGCAGCTTGTTGAAAGATTTCAATTTATATTCCTTAATTCCTGGAGTCTTGTTCTTTACCAATGCCTTAAATGCACCTTGGGCTTCTTTTTTAAGTATCATTGGCTCTTGATCATAAGTTACCTCTTCTAATGGTGGAATATCAACCATCTCTTTCTCGTACAGTAACTCTGTGTATTCCATCCATCTTCTTTTGATGCTTTCTGCATCATTCAATATTTTGCCCATAGAATTATTAAATATAAGTCAAGGCTTGAATTTTTTCTTCAGTTCCCACAGCTTGAGGAATGCTGAGTGCTTTCTTCCCTTTTGGTTTTCTAACTTCAGGTCTTTGCACATTTATTCATAATATTTGACTTTGTCTGCTCAATATAACTTTTGAAATTTTTGATTCAGCTCTTTTAAATCTTCCTTTCTACTATTTGCTTTAGTGTCCCTACACTGGAGAGCAAGTTTCAAAGTCTCTTCTGATACCTATTTTAGTCTTCTTCTTTCTTATCTTCTTAATGATCTTTCGCTTTCTTCCTGTTTGATATTCTTGATGTCATCCCACAACTCTTTTGGTCTTCTGTCTTTAGTGTCTAATGCATCAAATCTGTTCTTCAGATGATCTCTAAATTCATGTGGAATATGTTCAAGGCCACATTTTGGCTCTTGTGGACTTGCTTTAATTTTCTTCAGCTTCAGCCTGAACTTGCATATGAGCAATTGATAGTCTGTTCCATAGTTGGCCCTGGGCCTTGTTTTCATGAATGCTATGAAACTTTTCCAATGTCTCTTTCCGAAGATGTAGCTAATTTGATTTCTGTGTAGTCCATCTGGTGAGGTATATGTGTACAGTCATCTTTTATGCTGTTTTAAAAAAGACATTTGCAAATGAAGAAGTCATTGGTCTTACAAAATTCTATCTTTTGATCTCAATCAATCATCATTTCTATCACCAAGGTCATATTTTCCACCTAGTGTTCTTTCCTTTTTGTTTCTATCCTTTGCATTCCAAATAATTACTGGCGAGTAATTATCAGTATATCTTGATTGCATGTTTGATCAGTTTCAGTCTGAAGAAATTGGTAGAATTCTTCAATTTCATTATCACTGGTTCTAGGGGCTGGTGTGCAAATTTGAGTAATGGTTGTATTAACTGGTCTTCCTTATAGGCATATAGATATTATCCTATCACAGACAGCATTGTACTTCAACAAAGATCTTCATATGTTTATTATTATTATTATTATGAATACAAATCATCCTCTTCAATTTGTCATTCCCGGAATAGTAAACCACGAGACTGTGAAATACAAGCTGACTAATGCCAGTCCATTTCCGCTGACTAATGACTAGGCTATTGACATTTATGTTTAATTTCATTTTTGACAACTTCTAATTTCCCTAGATTCATACTTCATATAGCCCATGTTTCAATTATTAATGGATGCTTTTCAGATGACCTTCCAGGTGAAGACAGACTAGGAAGAAAGAGTGACGAACCACTTGTGAATATTTAGTCACTGAAAACCTTATGATTAGCAGAGAAACATGGTCAGATATAGTGCTGGAAAATGAGCCCCTCAGGTTGGAAGGCATTCAAAATGCGACTGGGGAAGAACTGGCTCCTCAAAGTAGAGTTGACCGTGATGACGTGAATGGAGTAAAGCTAATAGGATTAAAGCCCACGAGACTTCATTTGCTGATGGAGCACAACTCAAAATGAAGAGTCACATACATTGAAAATCAGAACATGGAATGTACGGAGTATGAATCTGGGAAAATTGGAAGCTGTCAAAAATGAAATGGAATGCATAAACATCTATATCGTAGGCATTAGTGAGTTGAAACGGACAGGTATTGGCCATTTTGAATCTGACAACCACATGGTTTACTATGCTGGGAATGACAAACTGAAGAGGAATGGTGGTGCACTCAATGTCAAAAAGAACATATCCAGATCAGTCATGAGGTACAACACTGTCTGTGATAGGATAATATCCATGCACCTACAAGGAAGCCCAGTTAATACCACTATTACTCAAATTTACACTCCAACCAATAAAGCTAGTGAGGATAAAATAGAAGAATTCTACCAACTTCCTCAATCTTGAAAT
>NW_006408662.1:7621471-7629508 GCF_000296735.1 Chrysochloris asiatica
AGGAATCTGTACCTGGACCAAGAGGCAGTTGTTCAAACAGCACATGGGAACACTAAATGGTTTAAAATTTTTAAAAGGTGTGTGACAAAGTTGTATTCTTTCACCATACTTATTCAACCTGGACAAACTTCATCTCTCATACTTCGGACATATTGTCACGAGGGACCCGTTGCTGGAGAAGGATATCATGTTTGGTAAGGTGGAGGATCAGAGAAAAAGAGGAAGACCCCTGGTAAGATGGATTGGCCATGTGGCAGCATCAATGGACTCAAGCGTGGCAATAGTAGTGAGGTTGGCCTAGGATCAGGCAGTGTTTCGTTCTGCTGTGCATAAGGTCACTATGAGTCAGTACCAACTCGATGACACCTAACAGCACCAACAACAGCTGTTTCTCTTCATTTTGAATTATGCCAGATCAGCAGAAGGTTCTGAAGACTTTACTCTATTCGTGTCACCATGGTCAATTCTACTTTGAGAAGACAGCTCTTCCCTGTTCGTATTTTGTGTGCCTTCCAATCTGAGGAGCTCATCTTCTGTCACTTATCTGACAATATCCTGGTGCTCTTCATCATGTTTCAATATTCAATACTCTGGTGCCATCTGACATTGTTCCACTACTATTCATAAGGTTTTCAGTGACTCCATATTTGGAAGTAGTCTGTCTCTCAGTTTCCTAGTCTGTCTTTGTCTGGAAGCTAAGGGGAAACCTGTTACCCTGCTGGTATTTAAAATCCCTGTGGCACAGCTTCCAGAATCACAGCAGCACAAGCACAACCGCAGTTCAATGAACTGACAGATGAGTGGTGGCATTGTATACTTAGTAGAATGTCAAATGGAGTCCTAGTAGCATAGTGAGTTATGCATTGGGCTGCTAACCACAAGATCAGCAGTTGGAATCCACTAGCACTCCATGCAAGAAAGATGAGACTTTCTGCTCCAGTAAAGATTTAGAGCCTTGGAAACCCTATAAAGGATTGCTAGGAGTTGGAACCAACTCAACAGCACAGCACTAACACCACTAACTACAACAACAACAACAACAACAACAACCACACGATGGCAAAATTGACCAAGCCCCTTGTTAGATTTCCAAGTTTTTACAAAGATGATTAACTCTGTTAACAATCACTCACAGCTAAACCATATAATCCTAAAAACATCTTCCCCACCTTCTCTTACTGAGACCCATCAGGTAAAAGTCGTTTGAAAAGAGTTACAAAGACATGGCTAGAAGAGACATATTAAATAATTCACTGCACTGCAGGCATCCTGGGATTGTTTCCAAGAGGGACAATGCTGTGAC
Source organism: Chrysochloris asiatica (assembly GCF_000296735.1). Classification (NCBI taxonomy): domain Eukaryota; kingdom Metazoa; phylum Chordata; class Mammalia; order Afrosoricida; family Chrysochloridae; genus Chrysochloris; species Chrysochloris asiatica. Next base: position 7,622,775 of record NW_006408662.1, read on the forward strand.
TTCCTCATGACAGGTCCATCACTTTTTAATGCTGAATTAATAAATAATGATGAGGGGTACTTAACATACTAATGTATCATTAGTTACGGCTGAAACCCTAAGGAATAACTGGGGGGTGAGGGTGGGGGATGGAAAAAAATAGCAAAACACACAAATATGGAGTGAATACCTTCAAAATTACTTAATCACATTGTGTGAATATCAATTGAGTTAAAGAAAAAAAAAATACAGACACACAAAAAAACAGGTTGGTGTGATTAAAATTAATTGTTGCCAATTGCATTTATAAGGCTAATTTCCTGGCCTTTGGAGCCCATCCTGTGAGAAGAGACATGAGGGAGGAGATGATGACAATCTAAAAACAAAAATCCTCATTTTCTTGTATTGTTTGTTCCAGACCCCGACATATAAGCCATTCTGAATGTAAAAGAGATTTAAAGTGCTTTTTAAGAGCAAATATTTCCCTAGAGAACCCAGTGAAACACAGAGAGAACATTCTGACCTTACTCTTTTACTTGGATTCAGTTTTTGAAAATGCACTACTACTAAGTAGGGTCAAATAAAGGTGAGGATAGTTAACAATATTCAGATCGCCTCCTTCCAGGCACTTGAGAGGATTAGACCCCTAGCCCGTGTTTTGAAGTTAGATCATGTGACTTGCTTTGGACAATAAAATGTGTGGGACGTGTCACCTTTGGGTTGCAGCTTTATGACCAATGCACAATTGGCCATATCCCTTTTCATGTGTTGGCTGTCATGAAATTGCATATTGAGTTGGCGCCTCCATGAACCCCTAACATGTGATGGTGAACAGAGCCCTTCTGCCAACCCATGTTGTAGCAAGACTGAGGCATAAAATTTTATACTGTTATGCCATCCAGATTTGGGAGGAGTTTTTTTGTTTTGTTTTTTATTTTTGTTTTACAAAAACTCATCCTGACTTGAATTATTTTTGGTAAAGGAATAGAAATAGTGGCTTTTTAAATCCGAAGCATTAGATCTTTTCTAATCTTTGCTAAGAATGGTTGTGGTAGTTTTAGACTATGGTCCCAAATTTATTGATAACATCCTCCTTTTAAAAGGTAGTGCTTAATTTGCCTCTCCTGGATTATACACTGTGTTAGCATTTCCTTCTAATAAGTAGCCTGATGTCACTGTATAAGATTTCTGAAACGTAAGCTTGAGGGCTTCCTAGTTATTCTTTCTCTAGGTTCAGTTGTCCAAAGGAAAGCCAAGTTTCATGAAGACATTCACGAAGTCTGTCTCATGTGGTGAGATGCTGAGACCTCCAGCCAACAGCTATGGATGGGATTGAGTATTTTGGAAAAGTATTTTCCAGACCCAGTGAAACACTCATATGACTAAAACTCTCCTGACAGCTCACTTGAAGCCTTAGGCAAGCCATTTCATATTTCCACAGAAGTTGGGAGATAGTAAGTATAAAACAAATGTAACCAAGTACTGGGGTAATTTGTTTTACAGCAATAGATTGATAACACAGTAGGAAAGAGATTAGACAGAGACATTATAAGTAAAATCTGATTACTTCTATTAGAACACCACTATATGTATCATTGCTGATGAAAACCTTTATTTTTAACTTTTTTTTTTTTTACCTTTCATAGCTAAGCCAAATACATTTGAAATATAAGTTTTAAAATATAAAGTTGGCTTGCTATTCAATAACATTCTTTAAAATAAATCCTTTAATGCTCTTTTCTGTATTCTAAATTATGGATGTTAAACTCCTCAAACAAAGAAACTCTAGACACATCACCAATAGCTTAAAAACCTAGGGTTCTAAAATAATTAGGAGACAACATTGAATTCTTTCCCCTGTTTCAATGGAAGAAAGATGCTGCGGGCTGCAACAAGATGATCTTGTACGACAGAGAAGATACAACATTTTCATATTTATTTTACCTTTTGTTTGGCTTCCGTGGAATACAAAATGCTTTTTCAAGCAAATGGCAGATCTTTAGAAATACATTCAGATGGTGACTGAAAAGATTGGAGGGTTAAGTCCACCCAGAGGCTCCTCAAAAAAAATCCTCATGATCAATTTCTGAAAAACAGGCAAATGAAGTCCTTATGGTGGTGCATGGGTCTACTCAGAGACACATGGGGTCACCATTGGAATGGAGTCAACTCAACGGCAACCAGATGTGGGCTCAGGAGACTCAAATGACGTATGTAGCTAGTCTTTACCTTCTAGGAGTATTTAACATACAGTTGGAAAGACAAGATGTTCATGAAACGCAATGATCAGTACAAAACCTAACGAATTTGATTACCTAATGAATAGTGTGGTCTGGCCTTTATATATTATACAAGTTCTGGGGAAGACATTATACATACATTTTCTTTGAGTCTCAAGCCCTACCTGCAGAAGAGTTATCTTCTCCAGCTTGAGTGGGCACCCAGAGTGTGGGAGGAGTGGCAGCAGAGACGACAAGTGCCAGAGCAAGACAGAGAGTGACAGTAGCCTCAACTCTTCCTTCAAAGCTTCAGGGGAATTTGGATAGGGACAGCCTAGATGAGCACTGCTAGGCTTTTTTCCACTCTAAGGTGCCGTAATTCTAAGACTCTTTATTACCAGTTTCTTTTTCATTTGACACTACAAAAACCAGCTATTACTTACTGAGCTGCTTACCATGTGCCAGACTGTATTGACAACTTCATCTGCATAATCTTATTTAATCATCATAGTAACAGAGTAGGAATCCTGGTGGCTTAATGGTTACACATTGGACTGCTCACCACGAAGTCAGCACTTTGAATCCATCAGCTACTCCTCAGAGAAAGTTGACGTCTTTTGCTCAGTGAAGATTTACAGAAACCCTTTACAGGGTCACTCTGAGTTGGAACTGACTTGATGGCTTGCGGCAGCAGCAGTAATGTAATACAGGAAGACGTTATTATTCTCAATTTACAAATGATCAAGCTGAACTTCAAAAAGTTTAAATGACTTGCTAAGGACACTTAGGAATTCTAAAGGGCAGGGGCAGGACATGAAGCCATCTATCACACAGTTTTGTCTGGTCTCCTCACTTGATTTCAATGGCCGGGACCAGTAGTCATTTTCCTTCCCTGATCGAGACAAAGAGGGGGAATGGAGTTACAAACCTTAAAATTACAGCCGACTCAAGGTCTCGTTCTGCTGTGGAAGTTTCTAGAAGAACAAAGCAGATGCGAGGTATCAGGACCACTTTGAGGAAAGAAACTTAAATCAAAGTTTCTTTGGTTTCAAAGTCAAAACAGACCCCCTTTACACCTAAGTCTAGGAGTCCTTGGGTGACTAAGCACTCAACTACTAGCTGAAAAGTTAGCAGTTTTAATTCCCCCAGATGTGCCTTGGAAGGCAGGCCTGGTGATGTTCTTCTGAAAGGATACAATCTTGAAAACCCTATGAAACACAGTTCTATTCTGAGACTCAAGGGGTCACCATGAGACAGAAATGACTCACCAGTCATTACCAACAACAAAACATGCCTGAGTCTAGACCCAATCTTGAATGAGTGTCTCTGTAGTCTCGGGACTCCCTGGGAACATTTCCACATCTGGAAACTGGAAGTCAACTGAATGCTGTGTGTTTGACTTTTACCTGATTCTCTTTCAATGTATTGCCAAGATGACTGACAAGATGCTCATTAACTCTTGGTTTCAGCTTCCTTTGTTTCCTGTCCTGAGAACCTGAACTATTTCAGATTTCCCCAGCCATATGTTCTCCTACAGACTAAAAAGCAAACGTGTACCTGTACCTCTGAGGCTGAGGGGTATTGGTGGTTATGTGCTGTGGAGTCAGTTTCAACTCAGTGACCCTGCATTAGAGTTTCTGAGGCTATAAAACATTATGGGGAGGAGGAGGGGAGGAATCTCTTTACGTGTTCAGAAAGCCTCATCTTTCTCCCATGGAACAGCTTGTAGTTTCCAACTGCTGACCTTGAGGTTAGCAGCCCGACTTGTAACCACTACGCTTCCAGAGCTCCTTGAGGCTGTGGGATTTTGTTGTTGTGTGCTGTGGAGTCGGTTCCGACTCATAGCGACCCTGTATAGGGTTTCTGAGGCTGTAAATCTTTACAGGAGCAGAAAGCCTCATGTTTCTCCCATGGAACAGCTGGTAGTTTCGAACTGCTGACCTTATGGTTGACAGCCCAATTCATAACGACTACCCTACCAGAGACTGTGGGGAGGGGTAGGTATATTTAGATCCACCTGGGTGATGGGAGCTGAGAAATCACTGCATTCCAAGTTTTCGAGAAATTTTGTAGGCTGTTTCCATTTAAGAAAAAGGACGTAATAGAGAATGCATTTCTGGTCCATTACCCATGACTTACGTTGATGTTCTGAAACATAAGGCCAAAGACCCAGGCAGTATAATAATCTCCAAGGAATGCACTGCCCAGAATATCTTATCACACTCACAAGAAGAATGTGTAACCTAGATGGGGAAAATGCCTAAGGTCAAACACCATGCTGGGAAGCGTTAAGTGGTGTTCAGCAGCAGAAATCAGTAAGGAAGAAACGAAACACTATCATTATTTCCTGGAAGTCATCTAGTTGTATCACTGACAGTCTGCAAGAAACTTCAACTTCTGATGGCTTTGGAGTGGGGCTGAAGTATAAGCACTGGACTGTTAATCACGCTGTTGTTGTTGTTAAGTGCCATTGAGTCAGTTCCAACCCATAGCGACCCTGTATAGGGTTTCCTAGGAGCGGCTGGTGAGCTTGAACCACCGACCTTGCAATTCAAACAGCTTTGCAGTCTGGTGCATCAACCCACAGCGCCACACCAGGACTCCGCACTGGGCAGCTCAAACTCACCAGCCGCTCCACCAAGAAAGATGAGGCTGTCTGCTCCAGTAAAATTTAGTCTCAAAAACCCTAAAGAGCATTTCTACTTTGACCCATAGGACCATTAGAAGTCAGAATCAACTGAACAGTAAACTTGAAGCTTCTATCGTTAATTTTATGTCTCTTCTTTCCTAGTATATGCATCCAATGCTATACATTTCCCCACAGGCACGACGTTCACAGTGTTCCACAAACTTCAATGTTATATTTTCATTTTCATTTAGCTTCCTTAAGACTTCTTCTTTGACCCTCATGTTACTTTGCTGATGCAGTTGTTAAGTGCTGTTGAGTTGGTTCTGACTCATAGTGGCCCTGTATAGGGTTTCCGAGGAATGGATGGTGAGCTTGAATTGCTGACCCTGAGTTGCAAACCAACTTAGCAGTCCAGTACATTAACCCACAGAGCCACACCAGGACTCCATATGTTACTTAGATGCATGTTTTTAAATCTAAGTACTTTGAGATTTTCCAGCTATCTTTCTGTTATTAGTTTTTAGTTCAATTCCATATGGTCTGAGAATATTGTTTTGCCTTGTTTATGTTTTTTAAAATTTGTTAAGATATGTGTTGGACCCAAAATGTACTCCATTTTGGTGACTGTCTCAGGTGAGCTTTAGAATAATGTGTTTTCTGTTGCTGGAAGAAATATTGTACAAACGCCATTCAGGTCTACTTGATTGATGGTCCTGTTCAGTTCAATTCCATCTTTATTGGTTTTCTTTCTAAACCTGTCAACTACTCACAGAGTTGTATTGAAGTTTCCAACCACAATCATTACGTGCCTATTTCTCTTTTCAGGTCTATTAGCTTGCCTCATGTATTTTAATGCCTTGCTAGGTACATAGATATTCAGAATTATTATATCTTCTTAGAGAATTGGTCCCTATGTCATTATGCAATGTCATTTATAATCCCTCATAAATTCCTTACTCTGAAGGCTGTTTTGTCTGATAGTAATATAGCTACTCCAACTTTCTTTTGATTAGTGTTACCATATTAAGTAGTTTTCCATCTCTTTACTTTTAATCTGTCTTCATATCTAAACTGAGTTTCTTGCAGACCATATACTGATGGGTCTTGTTTTGTTTTTTATCCATTCTAGTAGTCTTTCAATTGATATTTAGATGGCTCACATTTATTTTAAAAGATTTGATTATGTTTTCTGTGAAAATTTACATGGCAAATTATGTTATCATTGGATAACACATAGAAATTGTTCAGTACAGTACCTTTTTCACAGTGTGTCTGCATTCTCTTTCATTGAATTCTGATGGATCTGTAGCCACTACTGCAGTTTTCCTGACCCTTACCTTTTCATATTTACTTTAAAGTATAATTGACCTTTTGGTATATGTAGATGGTTTTTCAAAGGCGCACTGTATTCATGCATGGTGGTGATGTGTCATGGAGTCAGTTCCAACTCATAGGGAGCCTGTGTAGAGTTCCCAAGGCTGTAAACCTTTGTGGGAGCAAAAAAAAAACCTCATCTTTCTTCCATGGAACAACTAGTAGTTTCAAACTGCTGACCTTGAGGTGAACAGCCTGATTTGTAACCACTGCACTACTAGAATTCCTAGTATGGGTACTACCTGGTGTGGCATTGTGGGTTAATGTGCTGGATCACAAAGTTGGTTTGAACCACAAGTAGGTTCAAGCTGACCAGCTGCTCCTCAGAAACCCTATACAGGGTCGCTATAAGTCAGAACTGACTCAACAGCACTTAACAACAACAACCTCATTCTACTGTGCTATTCTGTTACTTCTCTAAGAGGTGACCTCGGGGGATAGTTTTGGTTCAAGGTTTAAACAGCATCTCAGGACATAAGTTTCAGGGAGTTCTCTGGTCTCAACTGGTCCAATAAATCTGGGTTTTTTAAGAA
>NW_006408662.1:7656165-7659629 GCF_000296735.1 Chrysochloris asiatica
TGTGCTGCTGGATTCTGTTGGGTAGGATTTTGTTGATAATTTTTACATCTATGTTCATGAGGGATATTGGTCTATAATTTTCTTTCTTAGTGATGTCCTATCCTGGTTTTGGTATGAGGGCTATGCTTGCTTCTTAAAACATATTAGGAAGTTTTCCAATCTCTTCTATATTCTGGAATAATTTGAGTAGAATTGGTGACAGCTCTTCCTTGAATGTTTGGTATAACTCACCTGTGAAGTCACCTGGGCCTGGATTTCTTTTGCTTGGGAATTAAATATATTTATATATGGTTTATATAAAGGAAATGGCCCACACAGTGGACACAGTTGTGGAAGTGGGCAGGTTCCAAGTCTATGGGTCAGATGTCAAGCTTGAGATTTCTGATTCACACAGCTCAGACTTAGAAAAGTCGGTGTGAATCAGGACTGATGAACTTATATGGCCAGGTAGGCAGACAGGCAGGTCTGGCAGGTAAGAAACCAGGCTGCTGATGGCTCCCAGAACCAGCAGGCAATAAACATCACTGACTCAAGCTCAAAGAACCAGTGGTTGGAGTAGAAGCCATTTTGTAGTGGTTATGAATCAGGCTGCTCATGGTCAGCAGTTCAAAACTACCAGCTTTTCTGTGGGAGAAAGATGAGGCTTTCTGCTCCCATAAAGCCTCAGAAACCCTGTGCAGTGTTGCTATGAGTCAGAACTGACTCCATGGCACATAACAACAACAACAACAGCACCCAACAAAGAGCAAGCAAGGTTTGCCTGAGTGTCCAATACATTGGAAGCACGCCACACTCTAAGGAAGTTTTCTTTCAGTTGCTTGGCTGTACACAGCAGAACTCAGCGGGGGAATGACTGCATCTTAACTGCCAAAGCCGGAGAATACTGGCCCAGCCAAGTTGACACAAAGCCTTAGTTATCACAAAATCCTTCCCTTGTTGTTTTATGTATCACCTTTCTCACAAACCAAATGCCCATAAAATGTGGGTCTATTTCTGGAATCTATTCTGTTTGATCAGTTAATCTGTATTTTCTTCTTGCCAGTGAGTACTGGAGTCACTGTTGAATAAGCATTGGACTGCTAACCATAAGGTCAGTAGTTCAAACCCATCAGCTGCCCCATGAGAGAAAGATAAGACTTTCTGCTCTCATAATTATTTGCATCCTCAGAAACCCTGTACAGGGTCACTATGAGTGGGAACCAGCTCTATGTTACCTAACAAGAACATTTGGTGCTTTGCCACCTACAGTCTCTCTAATCCTTCCCCTTACCCAGCATCGTTCCTTCCTTTCAAGTCCAATGGGAGATAATTTAGGCGCATGGTGGGAATCAGCTCTTGGTTTTTCTAAGATGTCCACATGGATAGAGAGCTTGAATTGGTACTTTTTTTGTGAAGTTAAATATTGGAGACCCACTGGTTTCTGCCATTACCTCATTTTACAAAGACTAAGCGGCAGAGGATTTCTAAACTTTTGACCCAAGAGGAGAATTGATGGCCTGACTCCTTTCTGCCTAGTCTTACTTCTCTGAATAGTCACATTTTAGCTGTCTAGTAAGGAACTCTGGTAGCATAGTGGTTACGAATCAGGTTGCGAGCCTTAAGGTCAGCAGTTCGAAACTACCAGCTGCTGCTCCGTGGGAGAAAGATGAGGCTTTCTACTCCCATAAAGACTTACAGCCTCGGAAACCCTGTACAGGGTCGCTATGGGTCGGAACCAACTTGACAGCATTTAACAACAACAATCACCAGGCTGCAGTCTGATTAGGGATCTCCTGTTGGATTTTCTAGAGGTCATCAGTGTGCTGGCTAAAACTGCACTCTGAATTCACAGAAACAGGTGTTCTTAAGTGCCGATTCTGCTTCTACTAGCTGTGTGCCCTCAGGCAAATTACGGGACTTATTGATGCCTTAATATTCATTTATGTAAAATGGGAATAATAGCCACATAGGCATTGTTTGAATATTGAATGAAATATCAATGATTCTAACATATCAGCCACTTCATCTGAGTAAACACCTTCAGAAACTGTGGAATGACAAGCTTAAAACTTGCTTCATGCTAATTATTCCAGTAATTGACTTGATTTGGAAACTCATTCATTCATTCAAGAAAAGTCTAATGAGCACCACTCTGGGCCAGACATTGTGAGCCACATGCTTGAAGCAATATATCAATGAATTGTAGTTTACTGAATTGTTCTGTGTGACATAACATAAACAGTTGGGTAATGACAAGCCATATACAAGGAGGCTTGAAAAAGTTCATGTAGAGATTTATTATCTTTTCATTCCATTTTTCCATGAACTTTTTGAAGCCCCTTCGTATATGGTTCAGGGCAGGTCTTACCTAGTATTCTCTAGAGCAACACAGAGAAAGAGTCCCCAGGTAGGATAAATAACAATGACCAACAGGATTAGCACTAGACTGCTAGCCATAAGGTTGACAGTTCAAAGTTACCAGCTGCTTCTCTGGAACCCTATACAGGGTTGTTATGAGTCAGAACCAACTCAATGACACTTAACAACAACATCAGCATATACATACATGTATACAATGCATACACTTAACATATATAGCATATGTTGTTGTTGTTGTGTGCCGTGGAGCTGTTTCCGACTCATAGCGACCCTGTACAGGGTTTACGAGGTGGTAATTCTTTACAGGAGCAGAAAGCCTCATCTTTCTTCCACAGAACATCTGGTAGTTCCGAACTGCTGACCTTAAGGTTCGCAGACCGATTCATAACCACTAGGTTACCAGAGCTCCTTGTATAGCATATATATGTTGCTATTTGTTATATACATCTATTATTTTGTTGATCTATATACATACACCAATCAACTTTTCTCCCTCAACTGCAATTCTTTTCCCACGCTCTCCCACCCCCCACTCCCTGGGGTCAGCCTGAGCCCTGAAAGAATACCACTGTGGGAAATCCAAATCAAGACACTCTCCCATTCCTCTTTCCTGGGGTAGTTTCATTAGTCCTTGGCAAATATTAGTAAGGTAACATTAGGTCCTCCAGTGACCTCCACACCCCAGCTTTGTCTGACCTTTTCTTTTTCCATTTCTCTGCATGAGTCCTTCTCAGTGGGGCTCCAAACCCATTGTTGTTTGGACTAATACAACTCATTGTGCCTAATGCTAACCTCTTTGTTCCATTTCTGTCCCAGTCTCACCTCATTCTCCAAAGGGGGTCCTGTGGGCCCCTGGCTACTGATGGGGATCCCATGAGCACGGTGGGGAGAGTAGGGGGAGGAAATCGCCTACAGCTTCCTCAGACTATCCTAATGGGGAATCCTGATGAGAACAGGAAGGGATGAGAGACCCGGGTGTAAAGACATCAAGACAAAACCTGTCACACTGGATCTGCATCTATCTCCTCAGAGAATGAAAGTCATTATGTCAAGGATGAAGGCTTCCTGACTCTGAAATCACCATGGAAACCATTCTGGCCTACTTC
>NW_006408662.1:7659729-7668396 GCF_000296735.1 Chrysochloris asiatica
GGGGGTGGTGCTCAGGCCCTTCCCCTCATCATGAATCCCTTCCTAATAAATCCTCTTATTTAGCACACTGGATTTCACGCCTCACACTGGAGACAAGCCCAGTGAGCCTCACAACCAGGCAGCAAGAGAAGAGGATAGGGGTGGTTGTTCACCACAAAAGAGGGAGATGTTAGCCCTTGAGAAGGAAGCAGCACTCTAGAAAAAGCACTGATATTGGAGCCACACTCACAATTGTGCCTTATGCCTTACACTCTAAATCATGAGTTCATAACTACACAACTGTGTGGCTTTGGACAAGACCCATCATCCTCTGAAGTCTCAGATTCCCCATCTGTACAATAGGGACACCTCATACTTTGTTGTTAGAATTAAACAACACAATGGAAGATCCTTCAAAAGTGTGAGTCTTCCTTCTTTTGAAAGAGGCAGTATGCCTTATAGTCCTAGTGATCCTGGCCACTTGACGTACAACTCACTGTCCAGAGAGACTCACAAAGAAGAAGACAAAATGGCTAGGGTCTAGTGGGGGATTAAAAACCTCAGTGAAAATGAAACACCCAGATCGAATTCATGAAAATGTTGACACATTGTGAAAAAAGTTGTCACTGAATAATTTGTGTAGTAATTATAAAATGAGGACATAATTTGCTGGGTAGACTTTCACTGAAAATCCAATAAAATATTACTTAACAAAAAAGGAGGTGAGCATCAGTGAGGAGACACCCAAAAAGAAACGAAAGTTAATGTCCAGGTACCTTCGGACTTATGGAAGCATCTGGATGGACATCTTACCTTGGCGCACTGGTCAATGCTAATTTTTCTTACTTCTTTCAGACCTTATCTCTATGATCTACCACAAATTACCCTAGGCTTCTGGACCAGTCTGAGAGACAGAGAGCTTGCATGAAGCAACCAAATCACATCTTCTGAGTCCACAGCATCCTGAGGTCCTCAGTCACCAGCTCTTCTGATAAAGTTTAGGATTTATGCAGCAGCCAGGCCCTCGTATGGCACTGTGAGCTAATGAGCTGGACTGCGAAATTGTTTGAATCTCAAGGTTGGCAGTTCAAGCTCCCTAGCCACTCTTTGGAAACTGTATACACAACTACTATGTGTCAGAACCTATTCGATGGCACTTAACAACAACAACAACAAGTCCCCAGGAGCAGGTGCTGTGGTCATTTCTCTGTCTTCACCTCCTACCGTGGACCTGTATGCTCCATTACAGTCAGGGGAACCACCGTGCTAATAATGACCACACGAAGGCATCAGAAATGGAGAGTGTGCAGTGCCCTCACTGTCTTCATATTGTTATGCTGGTAGGGAATAATCCTGGAATTGAAGCTTTTCTTCCTCCTTTCAGTCTGTCCCTTTCTCCTTCTCTATCTTACCCTCTGCCTCTTCTTCATCTCCCTTGGTCTGCTTCACACATAGCATACTCTGTGAGGTTCATGGACCAGCCCTGCTAAGGTTTCATTAGTTCTCTTTCAACCATGTAAGGAAAGAAGGAAAGCCACATGTTACTATCATTCTGATCCTTCACTGGGCATTCAGTAAGCATCTTGGCAAGTGAATAACAAATATTTTTCTAATGAGAGTGAATTAACTATTATTCCATTCATTCACAAATGCCTACTTTGTGACTGGTCCTGTTCTTGTTATTGAGGAAGAGACTTATTCAAGGCAATTTAGGAAACATAACATGAGTAAAGATCTCAAATTTGTGGCCCTGTCAAAGATCCATGTGTTGCTTATAATAGATTCTTTGGATGTGAGCTTTAGCCTGGGCAATAGAAGCCTTGGCAATATCAAATGGGGAAGTGTATTTCAACTGCCCAGCCCAAAATGACATGGCTCTTAAAGACAATTAATTTGCAGACATTAAGACTCCCTCTTGGAATGTATAGTAAAGCAGTCGCATGGGGTGGACAAAGGCACCCAAACTTAGCTTTCCTGTACCAGCTTAGCTCTCCACATTGGCGAACACAGTGCTGGGCTTGTAAAGTGTTTTTCTAACATCTCTGGTTTGGTTCTTGTCTCGACGTCCCATTCACTTTCCCACCTCTGAATTCCCGTGCCTTCTCTGAAAGCTGATTGTAGTGTTGTCATGAAGACACAGCAGAGAATGGGAGCTGTGCCACCATGCCTAAAGCCTACATTCTATTAATAGAGCATTGCTTGGATGCTTTGCCATTTAAGACCACAATCATTGATTTCTATAAACTTGACACATAGGTGCTGGTGCCATCTTTCAAAACAAAGTCCAGTCTTATGACTCTACCCTAGTTAGCAACTCTCATCCTGCTAAGAAAGTGAAGATAAAAAAGCTTCTGTCTTAGGCTTTGTTTACTAGAAAAACAAAACTAGTGAAATGTATGTTATTGTTGTTGTTGTTAGGTGTCATAGAGTCGGTACTGACTCACAGCGACTCTATGTACAACAGAACCAAACACTGCCTGGTCCTGGGTTAACCTCACAAATGTTACAACACTTGAGCCCATTGATGCTGCTATTTTACCAATCCATCTCATTGGGGGTCTTCCTCTTTTTCTCTGACCCTCCACCTTACCAAACATGATATCCTTCTCCAGCAACTGGTCCCTTCTCACAATATGTCCGAAGTCTGTGACATGAAGTTTGGCCAGCCTGTTCTCCAAAGAGCACTCTGGCTGTACTTCTTCCAACACAAATCTGTTGGTTCTTTTGGCAGCCCGTGGCACTTTCAATAATCTCCTCCAATACCATAACTCAAATGCGTCAATTTTTCCAAGGTATTCCTTATTCACTGTCCAGCTTTCATATGCATATGAGGTTATTGAAAAAACCATGGCTTGGGTCAGGCGCACCTTAGTTCTCAAGCTGACATCTTTGCTCTTTAACACTTTAAAAAAGGTTTCATGCAGCAGATTTGCCTAATGCACTACGTCATTTGATTTGTATACAGTGAAATGTATGTTGTTGTTAGTGCGTTGTTGAGTTGATTCTGAACTATAGTGACCCCACATAGGATTTCCAAGGAGTAGCTGATGAGCTTGAACTGCCGACAGACCTTGCAGTTCAAACAGCTTTACAGTCTGGTGCATGAACCCACAGCACCACACCAGTACTCCAGTGAAATGTGCACATGTATATATATTGGAAACCAGACCCACAACCATCGTGTTGATTTCAACTCACAGTGACTTCACAGACCAGACTAGAGATGCCCCACAGGATTTCCAAGGCTGTAAATCTTAATGGATGCAGACTGTCTCACCTTTTTCCCCATGGAGTAGCTGGTGGATTTGGAACTACCAGCCTTTCAGTTAGCACCCCAAGGTTTAATCCATGGTACCCACAGGGTTCCTTCAGATGTATGCATATATAGAAAGCTTGATCTCAAAGAAATGGTTCAGATGGTTGTTGTTATTGTTAAGTGCCATCGAGTTGACTCCGACCCATAGCAACCCTGTATAGGGTTTCCGAGGAGCAGCTAGTGAGTTTGAACCACCGACTTTGCAGTTCAAACAGCTTTGCAGTCTGGCACATTAACCCACAGCACCATATCAGGATTCCTCAGATGGTTTTAGAGGCTGGCAATTCCCAAGTCCATGGGTCAGACATCAGACTGAAGGCTTCTGACTCACACAGATGAATCAGTGGGTCAAACAGCAGGCTGCTGGCTCATGGGCTTCAGACACTAATAGATCTCAAGCTCAGCAGGCCACTGGCTCAAATCCCAAGAACTCACTGTTAGATGAAGAGGATCCAAAATGAACAAAATGCTAATGAGCTTCACTAGATCATGCATGCCAAGGGGGTTCCAAATTTCATGGGAAAATTTCATTATCTTTCATTCCATTGTTCAGTGAACTCTTTGAAGCCCTCTTGTATATATTTTATGCAGGCCACGCCCCCAAGGAAACTCCCGTTACACTGATTTGCTGCTCATAGCCAATCTCATTAAGGAGGTGACTATATAATGTCAGATCGCCTCAGATGGGATGACTACATCAAAACGACCACACCACAGAATGATGGCCAGATGCTGATCCTCACTTTAATCTTCACAGTCCACCTTTGCCAACTTGGCACCTGTACACAGCTCCTTAAACCATACAAAATCTCTAAATAAAGACAATCATGAAACCATAGTCATGCTTAGCATGATATAACTAACACACATACAACTGAAAATGCACTAGTCTTCTTTACATCTTATGTATTATAAGTGGAGAAAATGAAAATATGTGATGCACATAAAAGAAAGAAATACAGCAATAACTATCTTAATTTCTGCAATTGATCACATGGTTATACCTGGTATTTAGAACTATATTTTTCTATCACCATTCTGTGTTCACTTTGATTTCAGCAAGTACATCTTTTGGTCATACTTCTTTATCTGGTGTGGTGACCCAAACCTTCATTCCTGAAGGGTATGGGCCATTAGTTGTTGTTGTTGTTGTTAAGTGCCATCAAGTCGATTCCGACCCATAGCGACCTTGTATAGGGTTTCCAAGGAGCAACTGGTGAGCTTGAGCCACCAACACTGTGATTCAAATGATCGTGCAGTCCAGTGCATTAACCCACAATTCCACGTCAGGATTCCATTAGTACCCATGCCATAATCAGGTTACTGTAGTTTTTCATTGACTTTAATCACAGGGCTTGATAGTATTATGAGAAGTCCTCAGGAATCTCCTATATTTCAGACATATAGGAGATTCCTGAGGACTTCTCATAATACTATCAAGCCCTGTGATTAAGATTCTTTCTCTCTGTTTTAATATCAGTCCATTTTCAATCTCACCCAGACAATACAGTATGTCCTTTCTTAACCTATTGATCCAGAGGCATGAGCAGGATGAAGTGGCTGGGTGGCATTCTTAACCCCCAGTTCAACGGAGTCAGTATTGCATCGTTAGGTGGGAGTATCCTCTCTTTGAAATTAAGACCTCCAGACACATAGAGCATAGGGTTTCTGGGACAGGAAGCAAAACTTATGCATGTGAGTCACTGAAGGTAATATTGAGTGTCGTCACTTCCCTTTTCATCCCTTAATTCTAGGAATCCATGGACACTGACTACTGGAGAAAAGCACCATATAATGCCTGCTAGTTTAGAGTATATGCAGCCTTCTGGAGAACATGACCCCAACCCTGCAAGGTATTACCACCTAGGTTGTGCTGTAACTGTGACTTTAGGAGGTCAGTCCATCAAGCAATTTCTCTCAATGATGGGGTAACATGGTTGTTAATTGCTGTTCAGTATTGTCAAGTTGGTTCTGACTCATAGGGACCCTGTGTACAATAGAAGAAAACACTGCCTGGTCCTGCACCATTCTTGTAACTGTTGATATGCTTGAGCCCATTATTGTAGTAACTGTCAAGTCATCTCATCGAGGCTCTTCCTCTTTCTTCACTGTCCCTCTACTTTACCAGTTACAGTGCCTTTTTCCAAGGACAAGTCCTTCCTGATAGCAGGTCCAAAGTATATGAGATGATATTTGCCATCCTCCCTTCTAAGGAGCAGACTGGCTGTACTTCTTTCAATAACAGATTTATAAATTCTTCTGGAAGTTCAGGCCACACTCAGTATTCTTAAACAGCACCATAATTCAGATTTATCAACTTTTTTATCATTTATTTTTTGTCCAGCTTTCACATGTATATAAGGTATTGGAAAATACCATGGTCAGGTGCACCTTAGTCCTCAAAGTGACATCATAAATAACACTATGATAAATGAAGAAAAGATTGAAGTTGTCAATGACTTCATTTTGCTTGGATCCACCATCAAAACTCATGGAAGCAGAAGTCATGAAATCAAGGGATGTAGTGCATTAGGCAAATCTGCTACACAAGACGTCTTTAAAGTGTTCAAGAGAAACTATGTTAGTTTGAGGATTAAGGTGCACCTGACCATAGTATTTTCCAATACCTTCATATGCATGTGAAAGTTGGGTAGTGAATAAGGAAGACCACGGGAAAATTGATACATCTGAGCTATGCTGTTAGAAAATAATAATAAAAGTACCATGGGCTACCAGAAGAACAAACAAATCTATGTTGGCAGAAGTACAATCAAAATGCTCCTTAGAAGCCAGGATGGCCAGATTTCATCTCTCATACTGTGGACGTATTATCAGGAGGAATGAGTCCCTGGAGAAGGATATCATACTTAATAAAGTGGAGGGTTAACAAAAAAGAAGGAGACTCCAATAAGATGAAGCAGTAATGGGCTCAAGAGTAGCAACAATTCTGAGGTTGGCACGGGACTGGGCAAGGTTTTGTTTTTTTGTTTTTTCTTGCTGTGCATAGGGTCTCTATGAGTGACATCTTTGCTCTTCACTACTTTAAAGCAATATTTTCCAACATTTGTCAAAGCCATATATCATTTGATTTGGGGACTGCTGTTGATTGCAAACTTCCTAGATCTGAGATGATGTTGTATGGCATTCTGAAAGTCCATGGATGGTAGTTTTGCCAAATGTAATACATTCAGGTTAGGCAAGTCTGTATGTAAAGTAATTGTATGTTCCAAGAACAAAAGTCTGTCCTTTCTGTGGTGGAAATGGTCCCACGTAATCAACCTTCCCAGGTTTCTGTCTGATTGCCCTGAGAAATGGTTCCAACCTGGGGACTCAGTTTTTGCCTCTGTTGCTGGCAGATTAAACACTCAGCAACCGCTGTAGTCAAGTCTGCTCTGGGGAATGGAAGTGAATGTTGCTGAACCCATGCCTAACTTCTGTCCCTACCACATGGCCACTTTGTTCATGAGCCTGTTGGACAATGACAGGAGTGGCTGAGGAAAATATAGATGACTTGTTTCTATAGAACGTTTCATCCTATCCACTTGATTGTGAAAATCCTCCTCAGCTGAAGTCACCCTTTGGACAGCATTCATTGGAGACACAAATAGCTTCACTTCTTTGGCCCATTCATAAAGTTCTATCTACACACATCTTCTCTATACCTCCTTGTAACCAATTTTCCAGTCATGTTTCTTTTATGTCCCTGCTCACCCATCCAAATCATGCACAACCCATGAATCAGTTTACAGTCCTACATCTGGCCATTTCTCCTGCCATGGGCACTGTTTCAAGTTCTGCCTACTGGGAGGATTTGCCTTTATCAGGGTCATTCAGGCAGTTCCCAGAAAGGAGCTTCATTGCTGCTGCTGCTGCTGACCACTTTCTAGTGCTAGCTGTGTATCATCCAGAAGGATCTCTAAACTGGGCCTGAGCTCATACACACCATTTCCACTAAATGATGGAGTACTGCTAAGTACGTCTAACTTTATGACTTTGTGCATTCGACAACACCAAGTTTATGACAGGCAGCTCAGGTTGCATGGTGACTTGGTGGCCCATAGGCATTCACTCTTGATTAAGGATCAGCAGCAAGCCAAAAGATTTTCTCTAAAGGACACTTGTTAGCTGCAGAGGATGGTATGACTTTGCTCCAAAATTTTAAGGATGTGAATTGTTATTTGCCAACAGGGTCCTTCCATATACTCCACTCGGTATCTCTCTCTACACTGACACTTCAGATACCATTGGACCAGCAGGATCATAGTGGGAGAGCACCTGGCACAGTGCCCTGAACTCTTTCAGAGACTCTTGTGTTCTAGGCCCCATTCAAAATTAGAAGAATTTTAACCCACTTGATAAAGAGGTCAGAGTAGTACATCCAAATGAGGGATATATTAATTCCAAAATCTAAAGAAGTCCAGTATGCATTATGCCTAATTTTCAGTTGTGAGAGGGTTTTGACCTCCAAACCAAAGAAAAAAATGTCTGAGACATTTAGAAAATAACTGACACCAATATTATTAAATCTTACAAAATATAGAGAAGAAAAGAATATTCTATGAAGCAAGCACAATACTATGATACCAAACACAAAAGACCCCACAAGAAAAGAAAACCATATCTCTTATGAATATAAATGCAAAAATCCTCAATAAAGTACTAGCAGATAGAATTCAACAACATATTAAAGACACAAACACTATGACCTAGTGAGATTTATTCCAGGAATATATGGATGGTTCAACATCAGAAAACCAACTAATGTAAAATAACACATGAATAGAACAAAGGAAAAAAAACACATTTGATCATCTCTATGGATACAAAATAAACATTTGGTATGCTTTTTGATGAAAACCCTAAAGGAATGCAAGTGGAAATTGAACAATGAATAAGAAAAACTATAGAATTGATGTCTTTCAGTGATGATATGGGTGAAGAATATTGAAAATACCACAGACTGCCAGAAGAACAAACAAATCTGTTTTGGAAGAAGTATAGTCAGAATGTTACTTAGAAGCAAGGTTGATAAGACTTGGTTTCTTGTACTTTGGACATGTTATTAGGAAGAACCAGTTTCTGGAGAAAGACATCATGCTTGGAAAAGTGAAAAGTCAGTGAAAAAGAGGAAGACACCTAAAAAGATGGACTATCACTTTGCCAACAACAATGGGCTTACTTCCTCTGCATCTGGAAGAGACTGAACGCTGCCTCATCAGGCCTGTAGAACATGTAATGCCAGGTTCTGGCCACCCTTAGAATTCTTTCCAGAACCAACTGTCCTGCCCCCAACAGTCCCATGGGATAAAAAGGGAGCTGTTTAGAGGAACAAGCACCCTGACCTCAACCACCCTCTGAATCAGCACAGACTA
>NW_006408662.1:7669366-7691786 GCF_000296735.1 Chrysochloris asiatica
TTTTTCATTGCCATGGTTACAATCCCCTTCATACATCATCAACCAACCAAAGGGCATACCCTGCAAGGCTGTCCCCTGGTTGTCAGCACACAGCCCCTCTCCCTCTCTGGGTTTTCATCTAGAATCCCCAGAGAGGGAGAGAGGCTGTTGTTTGCTTTGTTGTCTTTTTTCTTGTCTCACAAGACAGGAGACACCAACTGTGTCCAACCAGTCCAGTCACATCCATACCGTCTTCAGTCCCACCTACTGGACAAAGGCCACTATCCACTCCTTGATCATTGATAGACAGCAGCCAACACCAGCTAAAACTGAGCTAAATAAACAGCAAACAAAAAATTGCACATTCTCTATCACACCCACCAGGAAGCAAGTCCTGAGCACCTAAGAACACACCAACATACAATCATCAATTAAATACAAACACAACAATACCACAATGTCTCAAGAAAACAGACAATTCTTAAGAATATCAGTTTCCCTTGCCTAATATTGTAAAATAGACACTTGAGTGGGATAGAAAGGAATGTCAGGAAACATGATTACAGAAAGCTTGTAAGCCTGTCTTCAGCCTATAACTGATTGGAATACCTAAAAAAGGTTCTAGAATTTACACAGTGAAATAGGCTTCTAGCAGATCCTTTGCAGTGTATAGGACCTTACGTGGAATCTTGAGCTCCATCCAGAACCTTCTGAAGTGGGACATTCCCACTAGAAAGCTCAAGCAGACCAGCCTGGAACAGCTAGAACAACAGAAGTTACATCTTCAAAGATCAGCTGGAAAAAAAACAAAACAAAAATGGCAGTATGATTTGCTACTACATGAACAAGCAAGTTGTTTGCCAGGGAGCCATCAGGGCAAGCAATCAAGTCCCTTCAGGACAAAACCCTCTCCAAGACTGAAACTCAAAGGGAACACATAATCAGGCATATAAGCTTGCTGGTGGCCACATTGGTCTACTGGTGAGTGGAAGAGGGGGAAAAGCAGCAATGAAGAAATGGGCTGAGTTCAAACACATTCCATAGACTTCTGTTGACCTGGAGATGAGAGAGAGAAGAGGAAGGGCTGGTTGGTCTCAAATGTGGTGAGATTTGGGGACTCCTGAGCCCATGAACAAGGACATAGCCACGGAGGACTAGAGCTGGGAGTGAAGCATCCAGCTGAAATGAAGTGAGGCAGAAGTATAAGAACACCCAAACTTGCAGATAGTACCCATTTGACCTAACCTCGGTGGCTTGATAATCAGAACTCGACTAGAGGAAGAAAAAAAAATTTTTTTTTAAATAAAGGAAACAAGTGTAAATTGCTACAATTTGATGAACTTGACCTATACTTATGGATGTAGTAGCTTAAAATACCAACTAATAGGGAAGACGAATCTTCACATCAAATATCAATCCTATCCCCTCTGTATACAGGGTAGATAGGGATGGGCAATAGAGTTTCAATCCAAATAAAAATCCTTGTTTTCCTCTCATTTTTTATTTTAAATTATCTAGAGTTTTTGCTAGAGTCCCAAGATGGATAATCGCATCCATCTCTAAAGCAAGGCAGGGGATGAGGCACAGCAGAGCTGGCAGGAGGAGAAAGAGAGGAGGAAGGATCGGTCCCTGTGCCCTAGGGCATCATTTCTCTAAGTTCTGTAGACAGAGAACCCTTCCTACCTCTTAAGTATCCCAATGGCTTCCCAGTATCTGGGAGAATAAAACAGGGGCCAGGAAACAAGAATTGTTGTTTCTGTTAAGTGCTGTCAAGTCAGTTTTGACCCATAGCAACCTGTTTAGGGCTTCCAAGGAATGGCTGGTGAGCTTGAACCGCCACCCTTTCAGCTCAAACCAACCTTGCAGTACAGCATATTCACCCACAGCACCACACAACACAAGGACCAGGAAAGAGAGAGAGCAAAGCGAAGGTACGCCTAACTCTGAGGGTAACTGAAAGTGGAGAGAGGCATGCAGGGATAGAATGTGGTCCCCCTGGGGATGTAACAGACTTCTGGGCAGGAGTCTGGGGACAGAAGAGAATGTGGAGCACTTAGGGTCCCAACATTTTTACAGATAAACTCAGAGAGCTCGGCTTAAAGTGGAATAAAGCACCATTGATTTAGCAAGTGCTGTGTATCAGAATCTATGTCATGTGCAGGAAGCACAGTGGTGATAAGATACTGTCCTCAAAGAACATGTTTTAAAGTTAGAGAAGCCTATGGCACTATGGGTTAATGCGCTGGACTGCAAGGTCGGTTTGAAGTGCAAGGTTGGGGGTTCAGGCTCACCAGCTGCTCCTTGGAAACCCTATACAGGGTCACTATGGGTCGGGGCTGACTTGACAGCACTTAACAACAACAACATGATTAATGTGACCTGATTTTCAGAATAGACTGCTACACCAGGACCTATAGATGTTCAAAGAAGGGACCCTAGTATCAAATCAGAGCTCAGGAGAGAGTTTGTAGAGGAAATAAATCTTAAAAGACTGGTGAAGGGTAACCAGGAAAACACAACAGAACACAGGCAGAGGGAAAAAGTGAGTAGCGGACTGGAGACCGCAGGAGCACCGGGGGGCTGGGGGACCACAGTCATTAAGGGGAGCTGAATCTGCAGGTGGAGGTAAGTATCTGGCTATGAATACTTTGGGTGGCATACCAGAGTACTTACCTCTGTAGGTCACATGGGCTTTTAGGGGTGACCAAACTCTTACACTTGGCAGCTGTTATATTGCCTGTTAGCCAATTATCTACTTTGTAAAGGTGGGATAAAAAATAGCTACTTCATGGGGCTGTAAAAATGATATGAAAATATTTCTAAAGCAATTTCACAATGTCTGCCAAATGATGTTGTTGTCAAGGGGGGTGCAACTCATAGCAATCCTGTCTAGGGGTTCCGAGGAGTGGCTAGTGGGTTTGAACAACCAACCTTGCAGTTCAAACTGACCTTGCGGTCCACTGCATTATCCTGCAGTACCACGCCAGGACTTCTGGCAAGTGATAGAGACACCAAATGATTAATATAGTGGCAACAATGTGACCAGGATACTGGTGATTTTTCTGCACAGGCTCAGAGCTAAGGAAAAGGATCCAGCATAGACAAGGTAGTTAAAACGATGGTGTCATTATACTTCAGAGAGGCGTGAGACCAGAAGGAGACATGGAAGCATCTGTATTTAAGACTCAAAGTATAGTCTGTGAACCACTTGCTTAAAAACTGCCATATTAAAATGCTGACTTCTAGGCATGCTCTGCTAACTTGTATTCGGTATTATGTTAGAATTCCTCAGCCATCTGATTCAGAACAGAAATCTGCATTGTAACCAGATTCGCAGTAGAAGCTTGCTTGGCCAATTTGGTAACGTGCAATCCAGGGGCTGGAAGAGGCAGAGGAGTCCATAAAGGTGACAGAGCAAATGCTGATCTTATTGTCCAGGTTTTTCACCCAATTCCCTTGACTGACTGTCCCCAAATTGGAAAAGTGCATCTCATAGCTCCAAATCTCCCCTGCAGGACTCGCATGGCAGTGGACCCAGAGTCCTTGGTGTTCTGTCAAGCAGACAATGAAAATGTCAGCCTGGCGCTGAGCTGTGCTGTGTGCCTTAGGCCAACAATGGTGAGCCTTTGCTCTACTCAGTGTTGGCAGCTTCCCAGGAACCAGACTTCAGGAGAATATGCTAAATGGTGATTGACTGATTTGGAAGATTGAGGGATTGTGAAGGACTGAGATTATGTCTCCTTTCAGAAACTTAATGAGCAAAATATTAAAATGAGTCTGGTCCTAAGCACCGTGCTGGCCACCAGCTGACATAGTCCCAGCAGTTCTTTAATTAAGCTACAGCAGTGAGACCCTCCAAGGGCTTCCCACAGGGTGGCCAGGGTAGGACCAGATGAGTTCATTTGCCTGAGCCAAGTGCCTGATAGGACCGTTAGTCTGGGAAGCTCTGTGAGTCCCATATTAATCTGAATCTATCATCTTTTGCTGTTCAAAATAAACAAAATGCTTTTCTTTTTTTTAATCCAGTTCCTCCAGAGTCCAGTGAACTCCCAGCCTTTATTAATTGTCACCTCTCTAGAGTGGAGAATAGGGAAATGGGCAAGGGGAGAGAACTTTATGTGCAGCCTAAATTACCTTCTCTGCTTTTAAACAAATGCTAAGATGTCTCACTTCCCTTCCCCCATACACATAGAAGGGTACATTTGTTTGCATATATGTTCATGTAACTACATGCTTGTGTATGCACACACCACAACCACCACAAAAGTGACAGGTGTTTGTCTTCTAATTTTACATGAATTATAGAGGCTGTTGCTGTTTGTACAACCTTACTAATGGAATTCAGCTAGCCTAGAATTTGTGAGTATTTGTTCAGAGCTGGAGCTATTATCTGCTCTTATTGGCCTTTATATGAGGAAAAAAAACAAGGTTTTCTGGAGTCCTGGTGGGGCGCTGTGGGTAACGTGTTGGACTGCAAGGTCGGTTTGAACCTCAAGGTCGGTGGTTCAAACTCACCAATCATTCCTCGGAAACCCTATACAGGGTCACTATGAGTTGGAACCCACTCAAGGCACTTAAGAACAACAACAAAAGATTTGCAGCCTCAGAAACCCTATATAAGATCAGTATGAGTCACAACTAACTCTAGGGCACTTAACAATTTCCCTTTATATTATTTATGAAGAGTGGTTGTTAAAAGGCTAATTCATGGAGAATTCTGGGAAGAGAGTGTAGGAAATAGAATAATCATTCCAACCCTCCCCTCCCCAATACAATAAGAATATAACAAAGAACTGGCACTTAGCTCTAAGGGGCTCTGAATCAGGGAGCAAAAGGAAACAGCTGGATACCACAGACAGGTAAGAATCAATGAATCAACAATGCATCTAATATGGTAGGAAAACCACTTTTCCCACTATCGCTGCCCTTCCCCTCACCTGTGAAGGCAACTGGCTGCTGTGAACTGGGACAATGGTCCCAACAAATGAACCTGTTTCCCTAATCACCCCACAACCTATACAAAGAGAAAGGACCCCAAGTTTCTGTTTTAAAATCCATAGGGCATACCTTCCCGGAGGTATATTTCAAACATGTCTATGTCTCCTTTCTGAGACACTGTCAATGGCAAGCCTACTACAAATTGCTACAGAAGGTGCCTTGCTGTGAGTCATCACACATAGTCAACACTCCACCTGCCTCTCTGTGCAAACATAGCAGGCCTTTGAAACCAACAGGACAACGCTGGGAATCCATCCGGATCAGTCTGCCCCCACTTCTGAGGACAGTTCTTTGAGGGTGTTGTGTGCAGGAAAGCAAGTATCATGAATGGAAGCTGCATTCAGGGGCTACTGATAACAAGGCAGATCTCTGTGGGGATCTGACCTGAGTGTGAATCCAATTGGCAATTGTTGGCTGCCAGGGTGCTGCAAAATGAATATTCAGCCATCTGTCTACCTCTCTATCTGCACCCTATAGCTCAGGCCTCTAAAATCAACAGGACAGACCTCCCTTGGGAATTAGTTTGAGTCTGTCTACTTGGCCTTCTGGTCAGCACTGAGAACTCCTGACTAAGGTTGCTGTGCACTCAAAAGCAGACAACTTGAGTGGAGGCTACACCCACAAGCAACATCTTATAGGGTAGGCAGGCTATGATAACAACAAGGCAGACCTCATTGGGTAGACCCATTGATGCAGACAATCTTTCTCCTACTCAATAATTATCAGCTGCTGGACTAATATGGACTCTTATGGAAGATTCCCTACAGTGGAGTTACTCCAACCAAACAAGACTACTACAGCTCTGAAACCAACAAAACAGATCCTTGGAGATTCTTCTGGAGAGTGCCAGTCCATCTTCCACCTGAAACAGAGGAAAGATTGCTCATACTTCCCTGAAATCCAGCCCAGACAGAAGCAGCTGACTGAGAGCATGGAAGAAAGCATTCAGCATCACTGAAAGGCAACATGAAACCCTTTTGGGTGACCCTGTATAGGGTTTCTTAGGAGCAAGCTCGGTGTGCATCTTCTGACTGGAAATGCAGTTGCAGAAACAGAAAAGAGAAGGAAGTGATCATCAAGGAAAGAGAATTGAGCCTCTCGTTGGACAGACTGATACTAGACAATATCTTACCTGAGATGAGGTTCTGGTTAGTGGACAGATTGATCACAGTGTGTTTTCTGCTGTGTTTTCAAATCTTGATTAAAAGAGGGAGGTAGAAAGAGCTATGGCAGAGGAAATGTTATGCAAAGACTAAAGACTCTACCCACCTAAGAGAGTTTTGCAAAATGTTATGCGGGCAAAACTACCAAATACTGGGGAGAATTGAGAAAGTGAACATCCTTGCAAGTTCCAAAGTCCCAACAAAGCATCAAAAGACACATGCAAAAGGAAAAACATGATCCATCCAAATGAACATGACAAAGTGAAAGTAGGTCTAGGGATAAGCAAATAATGAAAGAAAAGAAAAAACGATTATAACAACATTAAAAATAATTAGAGACCTAATGGACCCCTGATGCGGCACAACAACAATGGGAAACAGACAAAGAACGCAAAGAAATAAGGAAGACCACACAAGAAGAAAATGAGGATCTACTGAAATGAAGACTGCAATAGAAGCCTTACCAACAGATTAAATCAGGCAGAAGAAAGAATCAACAAATAAGAAGAGGTGATGGTTAAAATTACAGAAGTTGTAGAGCAGCAAGAATGGAGACTTAAGACATCTGGTCACAGTGTAATGGTATTATGGGACAATACAATTGGTCTACTATATACATCAAGAAAATTCTAGAAGGAGATAAAAGAAAAAGAGACAAGGAATATTTGCAGAAATTATGACAGAAAAACTCCCTAATCCAATGAATGGTATGAATCAATAAATCAAAGATCAAAAAAGCCCAAGCAAGATAAACTTAAAGTGATCTACACCAAGACACATACTAGTAGCACTTTAAAAAGTCAATATAAAGAGAGATTAATGAAAGCAGTGAGAAAGAAGTGACCACAGGATCCCCAATAAGATTTTCTTGTTGAGTTGGATCCAACTCATAACGACCCTGTATAGATAGGATTTCCAAGGTTGTAAATCTTTGTGGGAGCAGAAAGGCTCATATTTCTCTTGCAAAGTGGATGGTAGACTTGAACCACCAACATTGTGGTTCAAAGTCCAGTATTTATCTCATTGAACCACTGCACCACCACCTTCCCCAAAAAAAAGATTAAGCACTAATTCATCCTTAGAAACCTTGGAGGCCAGAAGAAAACTGAATGATATATTTAAACTTCTGAAAGAAAACACCAAACCAAAACAAAACCAAGAATAGTATGCCCAATGAAACTATCCTTCAACAATCAGGGTGAAATTAAAAGATTTTCAGATAAACATGCTGAGAGAGTTCATGTCCACCAGACCAGCCCCACAGAAAATATAATGGAAGTTCTGTAGATGGAAGGAAAGAAGCACCAGAAGCAATTCAAAGTCATATGTTGAAAGAAAAATAAAAGGGAAATGCATGAATAAGTAGTGTTGTTTTAAGTGCCATCGTCAAGTCAGCTCTGGTCCATAGTGACCCTGTATAGGGTTTCTCAGGAGCAGCTTGTGAACTTGAACAGCCAACCTTGTGGTTCAAACTGACTTTGCAGTCCAGCACATTAACCCACAGTGCCACACCAGGACTCTATGTATAGGTATAAGCACTAGTAATAAGGTATTCATGTTTCATAGTTCTAATATTATTGTCCTCCATGCTTCTTAATAACAGATACATAAAAAAAAATAGGGTAAAATTATGTTACAGAGCAAAAAATATAAAGATGCACTTAGTGACAACAAGAAAAGTGGGGGAGAAGAATGGTATCGTTGTAGAATTTCTTATATTTTACTAAAGTTAAATTGGTACCAACACCCTAGAATGCTACCAATTGTTGTTGTTGTTATGTGCCATGGAGTCAGTTCCAAATCATAGCAGCCCTGTACAGGTTTTCCAAGGCTGTAAATCTTTATGGGAGCAGAAAGTCTCATCTTTTTCCAGTGGAACTGTTGATAGTTTTGAACTGCTGATCTTGTGGTTCACAGCCTAATAGTAACCACTATGCAACCAGAGCTCCAGAATGCTACCAATACAAACTGTTAAATGTGCAATTCATGGTAGCCATGAGAAAACATATAGAAATCATACACAGCAAGAAGACATGAACCAAAGTTACGCACTACAATAAACCAACAAAACTGAATAGCAAGCAGTAGTAAAGGGAAATTTTTAAAAAAGGCTTAGACACACACACACAAAACAAATACCAAAATGGTGAAAGAAGCTCACTTCTTATCAGTAACTATACTAAACATAAATGGACTAAATGCTCCAATCAAATGGTAGAGAATGTCAGAATGGGTACAGGGAATCATGATCCAACTACAAGAGACACACTTTAAATCCAAGGACATAAATAGATAGAAGGAAAAAAAAAATATTGCATAAAAATAATAACAAAAAGGAAGCTGAGGTTGTTGTTGTTGTTAAGTGCCATTGAGTTGGTTACAACTCATAGCGACTCTCTAGAGGGTTTTCAAGGAGCAGCTGGTAAATTTGAACCACCGACCTTTCCATTCAAACCAACCTCTCAGTCCAGTACTTTTCCTACTGCTCCAACCCTAATATTAGATAAAGCATATTTTAAGGCAAAAGCTGTTAAGAGAGATAAAAGTAGATGTTGTTGTTAGGTGCCATCGAGTTGGTACCAACTCATAGCGACCCTTTGCACAGCAGAACGAAACACTGCCCAGTCATAGGACAACCATACCACTGTTGTCACGCTTGAGTCCACAGATGCTGCCACTTGGCCAATCCATCTTTTTGGGGGTCTTCCTCTTTTTCTCTGACCCTCCACCTTACCAAACATGATATCCTTCTCCAGTGACTGGTACCTCCTGACAATTTGTCCGAAGTATGAGAGACAAAGTTTGGTCATCTTGGCCTCCAAGGAGCACTCTGGCTGCACTTCTTCCAAAATGGATGTTATTGGTTCTTTTGGCAACCCATGGCACTTTCAATATTCTCCTCCAACACCATAATTCAAAAGCATCAATACTTCTACAGTCATCCTTATTCACTGTCGAGCTTTCGCATGCATATGAGGTTATTGAAAATACCATGGCTTAGGTCAGGCGCACCTTAGTCCTCAAACTGACATCTTTGCTCTTCAACACTTTAAAAAGTTCTTGTGCAGCAGCTTTGTCTAAAGTCAATTAATCAAGATGTAATAGTCATGAATATATATGCACATGACATTGGAGGACCTAAATAAACCAAGCCAACACTGATAACATTGAGGAAAGAAATGGACAGAAGTGTAATAACAGTTGGAAACTTCAATAGACCACATTGAATATTAGACAAAATATCTAGAAATAAGATGAACAAGAAAATAACGAACCTAAATGACATTATAAACTAACTAGACTTAACAAACACACAAATTCTATTCTGCTGCAGATGATCATTCTCCTTGATAGACCACATATTAGGTCACAAAACTAGTGGTTGGAGGTGGTTATGTGCCATGGAGTCAGTTCTGACTCATAGAGACCCAGCATAGGATTTCCGAGGCTGTAAATCTTTATGGGAGCAGAAAGCCTCATCTTTCTCCCATGGAACTGCTGGTAGTTTCAAACTGCTATCCTTGAGCTTAGCAGCCCAACTCATATCCACCATGCTACCAGATCTCCTTAGGGCACAAACTTAGTCTTGATAAATTTTAAAAGATTGAAATCATACAAAGTATTTTATCTGATGATAATCGAGTGAAAACAGAAATCCGTTACAAAAAAAAAATACTGATAAATAAACAAACATGAAAATTAAACCACACATGAACTTTGGTTCATGTCTTCTTGCTGTGTATGATTTCTATATGTTTTCTCATGGCTACCATGAATAACGAGTCAATAAAGGATCCAAAAAAGAAATCACAAAGTCCTTAGAATCACATAAAAATAAAAGCACAAAATACCTAAACTTAAAGGATATAGCAAAGACAGCACTCAGAGAGAAATGCATAGCAATAAATGTCTACATGGAAAAAGAAGATAGATCACAACTCAACAGTCTAACTTGACAACACCAAAAACTAGAAAGAGAAGAGTAAACTGAGCTTAAACATACCAGAAGAAAGGAAATATAGTTGACCAACAGTATCTGCAGGGAATTGTTTCCAGGACACTCTGAGGATACCAAAATCCACAGATGTTCAACTCCTTTATATGAAGGGGCTTCAAAAAGGAATTAAAAGCTGATGGAATTTCTAACAGCTTTTTGAAGTCCTGTCATCTAAAGAGACATAGTATTTGCATATAACCTTTGTACATCTCCTCGTGTACTTTAAGTAATCCCTAGATTATTTTACAACACTGTGGCATTGTAGGATAAGCCCTTAACTGTTAAGCCAAGGTTGGTGGTTCAAACCCACCATTCACTCCTCAGAAACCCTATACAGGGTCTCTGTAAGTCAGAACTAACTCGATGGCACTTAACAGCAACAGCAGGCAGGGATGGTTCCACATTAAAAAAATCAATCAATGTAAAACAAAGGAAAAGAAATGTATGATCATCTCTATTGATGTAGATAAAGCATTTGATAAAAGCCAAAATTTTATCTTGAAGAAAACCCTACAGAAGACTGGAATATAAAAGAAATTTCTCAATATGATTCAAGACATGTATGAAAAGCCAATAACCAACATTATATTCAATGGAGAAAGATTGAAAGCTTTCCCCTGGAAACTGGGAACTGGGCCCACTCTCACCATTTCTATTTACTATTGTATTAGAACTCCACAACACACACAAAAACAAATTTAAAATAGACAAAGAGCCTAAATGTAAAAACTAAAACTATATTATCCTTAGAGGTAAATGTAGGAGTAATTCTGTCATGCCTAGCTTTTATCAATGGATTATCTAATATAATAACAAAAGCAACAACAGCAAAGCACAAAACCAATAAACAGTCCTTGGCAACTTTAATCTTTTCTCCGTTGTTAAGAATGTTGTTTATTGGTCCATTGGTGAGGATTTTTGTTTTCTTTACATTGAGATGTAATCCATACTGAAGGCTGTGCTGTTTGATCTTCATCAGTAAATGTTTTAAGTCCTTTTCACTTTCAGCAAGCAAGGTTGTATCATCTGCATATCGCAGGTTTTTAATGAGAGATGCAAATCAAGACAACATTGAGATATCATCTCACACCAGCAATAACAGCAAAGATAAAAAAAAAAGTAGAGGACAATAAATGCTGGCAAGGATGTGGAGAGACTGGGACCCTCCTACATTGTTGGTGGGATTGCAAAATGGTCCAACCTCTCTGGAAAGCAATATGGCACTGCTTCAGAAGGTTACAAATAGAAATGCCTTATGATCCAGCAATTCCTTTACTTGGTATTTACCCACAAGAAATATGAGCCATAACAGGAGTAGATATATGCACACCAATGTTCATAGCAGTACTATTTACAATAGCCAAATGATGGAGACAGCCTAAGTGCCCATCAGTTGAAGAATGGATAAACAAACTGTGGTACATTCACAAAAGGAGAAATACTGCATAGGACCATTATTGTAAAAGACTAAGAAAAAGAACACACACTAAAAAGGGGGGAGGGGAATTATATATATATATATATATTTGCTGATCACCAGGATGTATGGGATGAGAGGAGGGGAGGGAGGGAGAAGAAGATAGG
Source organism: Chrysochloris asiatica (assembly GCF_000296735.1). Classification (NCBI taxonomy): domain Eukaryota; kingdom Metazoa; phylum Chordata; class Mammalia; order Afrosoricida; family Chrysochloridae; genus Chrysochloris; species Chrysochloris asiatica. The sequence goes on from NW_006408662.1 coordinate 7,681,088, forward strand.
GCATAGAGCGCAGAGTAAGGAATAGACACAGGATAGCTTTTGGGGGGGGGAGCAGAGGAGGCAATACACAAAAAGGGGGAGGAGAATGGAAGAACAAGGCTGATGGGAGAACAGTTAGGCAGGTTCACATGTGCTAAGTGGGACAGAGGTAAATGACGATGCATGCACAACCTTGGAACAACAGGGCTCCAGGATACAGGGACTGAGGCATGGTTTGGAGGTGTAAAAGAGGGGACTAATGTTAAGATGCTTGGCTGTCTTTTGAATCTTGGTTTCCCTTGTCTACCATTGTAAAATAGACACTTGAGTGGGGGAGAAAGGAATAGCCAGAATCATCACTATAGAAAGCTTGTAAGTCTGTCTTCAGCATATAACTGATTGTTGTGAAGTGCTGTCGAGTCGATTCCAACCCATAATGACCCTGTTGGAATAAAAGGGCTAGAAGTTGCCCAGTGAAAGAAGCTTCCTTTAGAACATTTACATTGCACAAGAGCACAGGTGGAATCCAGAATTCCATCCAGAACTGACTTAGGTAGAACATTTCTACTGGAAAGAACAAGTAGACCATCCTGGAGTGGCTAGAAGAATAGAAGATACTTCGTGAAAGAGAGACTGGCAGGAAAAATGTGAAACAATAATGGCAGTCTGATTGATTACTACAAGAACAAGTAAGCTGTTCTCCCGGGAACTATCAAGCCAAGTGGTCGGGACTGCTCAGAGCAAGTCCTCTTCTAAGACTGAGACTCAAGGGGAATACATGAGCAGGTATGTGGTCTGGCTGGTGACCACTTTGGTGACTGATAAGGGGAAGAGTGGGAAAAAAACAGCAATGAAGTTGCAAGCTAAGCCCAACCACATTCAATAGAGTCCTGTGAACCCAAGTGCAGACCTGGATGGCCAGCAGTATGGCAAGACCCCAGGACTCATGGTCCCAGAGGCAGTAACATGGCCACAGAGGACTAGAATGGAGCGTGAAGCATCCAGCTGATATGAAGTGAAGGGAAAGGTACAAAAACACCCATACTTGCAGATAGTACCCACTTGACCTGGCTTCAATGGCTGGATGATCAGAACTCAACTAGAAGAAGAAAGAAGAGGGGGAGAAAAAAAAGAGTAACCTGCTACAGTTTGATGAACTTTACCTACACTTAAGGAGCTCTGGTAGCGAAGTGGTTACGAATCGGTCTGCAAACCACAAGGTCAGCAGTTCGAACCTACCAGCTGTCCCGTGGGAGAAAGATAAGGCTTTCTGCTCCTGTAAAGATTTACAGCCTCAGAAACTCTGTACAGGGTCACTATGAGTTGGAACTGACTCCACACACATAACAACAACAACAATGGATGTAGAAGCTCAACAAAGGGAACATATCTTTACACCAAGTATCACTCCCACCCCCTTGGTACACAGTGTTGACAGGGATGGGCAACTTAGACATTGGCTACCCAAAATGGGGGTGCCTATAAAGGCAAGAAGTGACTGGCTTACTAGCTTTCAAGAAGGAACCTAGTTCCAGATGGGGCAGGGGAAGATAGAAACACCACTGTGCTGTGGGGAGCGGCTTGGCTTCTGCTGTTTGACACGGTCCCAGCAGAGAAACATCATGCACAGCAGATAATTCTCAGAAGCTGGCCTCTATCTTCTCTTCAGGGTAACTCTGAATTCACTTGTAAAAATATATAATATTGCCATATTCACAGCTTTTACTGTGAGCTCTACAAACCTTGGGAAGAAACAATTATCTCAACTTCAGTAGTTTGAATTCAAAGAGAATTGTATAAATTACTCCCTTTCACAGAAAGCCTAAGTACAAAGTAACTGCATTTGTGAGACCACAAAAGCAGATAACAAATTAAAATCAAGTTGACCGACCCCTATAGACCTCACCACAATCAGTCACCAGCCAGAATTCACAAACCCCTACATACAAGCACCTGCATAACTAGGCAGAAAATAATGAACATAATTAAAAGGTAGTTTTAACTTGATAATCTACATTTCCGGCAGCAATTAGCCAGGTTGGGCTTTATGCCACACAGCTTCAAAAGAAACATAGAAACACTGTTATCAAGCAATTTGATGAATATTTTAGAAAAACAAAATAATTAAATAGATGTTAGTAATACTTTTACTATGAAAATAGTAGTACATTATGTAGGATAGAAGATTGATAATTAGTAGAAATAATACAGTAGTGCAAGTATTGATGATTAATAGAAACCTATATTACTAAGAAAATGTAATCAGGGGTCTGATAAGTGGAAATGATTTGGGTAAAGTTTCACTTAATCTTTTAGTGGAAATAAGAAGAAACAATTTATCGCTTACTGGGAAAGGAAATGAAAGTCAATTTGAACATCACAGAAATACTTTGGTCAAGGTTGTCTAATCACCAGGTAAAAGAATGTTGTGAAAAAAAAAAAACTGTGTAATAATTCAAGGAAAGATCAAAGTATCAAGTCATTATGTACTGTGTAGTTTTAAGTATAAAAATAAAGACTTGCTGAGCCGGGCCCGAGAGAGGGCTCCATCAGCCAACTAAGCAGAGACCTCTCCCTTGCTCCCACTGGCTCCGCGTCTCCTCTCGTGTCCTGTGACCCTGTGAGAGCTGGACTCCCGCATTGTGTGATTTCCAATCCGTTAGGACCAGGCTGGTGAAAGCACATGGGGATAAGACTCTTGTGGTACAATAGTGAATAATTGCCATCAGGACTGACTGTGAGGCTAGGAAATATAGAGGTAGATGTTTTTTGACAAAAGCAGGAGAATGATTGATTTTGCAGCCCAGAAGCGGAGGTCTCTGGGTGTTGTGGACTGTGTAAGACTGGTCAGAGGTTCGAGGCCCTATAGCCCTGAGTGTAACAAATGAGGTCACTGGCAGTTAATGGCAAATTGTTTTTCATCTTAATATTCAGTTATATGTATTAAATTAATACATGGAGGCTTTGATAATCAACAGATAAATGTGATATTTTCCTAAAGCCGAGAGTAAAGGTTGCAAGGTTAAGCCTTTCTCCAAAGGATTAACTAAAAATATCTTAGCTACTTCTCGGTTCTTTGTTCTATAGACAAAAAACCCATCCTCCCTAATCCTTTTCCAGGTGCAGCCCATTCACCTGGGCTTCTCGAGTCCTCCCGCAGACCTGGCTCAGGAAGCCGAAGCAGCAGGACTCTGCCCAAGCTTTTGTCCTAATCTCTCACCTTCCCCCACCTGAGCTCAGCGGCTATAGATATGTTAATTGGACCTGAGAATCCAAGTTGCTGGCCTGGGATTCGAACCAGCGAAGTACAATGTAAAGTTACCTGAATGTCTGGAAAATTACTGATGTTAGCTGTATCCTGTTTTGGTTCCTCCCAGCTTGGTGTGAAGCTCCTCCCCTAAATGAAACAGAGACCTGGGCCTCCCCAGGTGTGCAATACAGGTTGGAAGGCATGCAGTAAAGATTGCAGGGCAGTGAGTTGCTGCCTGCAGAGGCCATGATGCCTGTAGTCCCAAGCCTGCCCACCAGTGATGTATCCACCCTGGCTTTGGGGTGCCTCATTGTCTCTCTCTTTGTCTCCTTCTTTGTATTCTTTTGCTATATCTACTGCCGTCAGGTATCTCCTCCTCGTGAACCAAACCCCTATGTCGAGGCGGGTCCCCGACACCTGGGACCATCAAGTGAGAAGAATGCAGAGCGGTACCCTACCCAGAGAGGCAATGATGCCAGGGATGGAGACAGAGGTGATGACATGGACAGATGGAGCGGCTGGGGACACTGGACTCAGGGAGGGAGAAGAGCTGTGTGCTGACGGCCAGGGAGGCAGGTCTGTGTGGTATATCCTTTGGTTATTTGATGATGCATGGAGGGGACTGTAATCATTGCAAGGAAATGAAATCCGATATGATGAGTGTAAAGCTGATGTTCTCTCATGTAAACCTCACAATAAAAACTTTTTAAAAAATGTATAACACTTGAAATTATATTAAAAGAATCTAACAGTAAAAAAAAAAAAAGCTGTTGTCTGTACAAGAGAGGTGTACATTAAATTGACTTCAATAAATTTTCATATTTTGTACCATCATTGTTGTTGTTGTTAAGTGCCGTCATGTCGGTTCCGACTCATAGAGACCCTGTACAGGGTTTCCGAGGGTGTAAATCTTTACGGGAGTAGAAAGCCTCATCTTTCTCCTGTGGAGTGGCTGGTAGTTTCGAACCGCTGACCTTAAGGTTCGCAGCCCGATTCGTAACCACTACGCTACCAGAGCTCCTTTATTTGCCACAAATTACAAATAACCACTTTTCATTTCATGCTCAGCGTGGTATTTCCTAGAATGTTTTATTAGCATGATCAAATTGCTTTTTGAAGGAAAGGCACAAAATGACACTTGTTAAAATAAAAAAATCCACACCTCAGACTCAACTAATTCCAACCACCACTGACACAGTGGTCTAGTTTAAAGAATATTTGACCCAGCAGTATAAAGCTGAGGGACTCTGTGAAGGGGCAACCTCAAGTTGGCCAATATGGCCAAGAGTTTTCAGAGATGGTGCCCTGTTGACAGGCTTCAATCACAGAGCTTAAAACAGGGAGGAGATGAAAATGAGGTATAGAGTTGGCAGGGGGACAAAGGGGGCAAAGGGAACTGCATAAGTCAGCACAAGCAGATGGTACCTCTCAGTCATGTTGAAAAGGTTGACATCACTGAGACCCTCTTATGTAAGCAGGACCAAATTAGTTATACAATATGGATTGATTTCAATGCCTAAAATGTATAAGGCACTGTAGAATTTAGATGATCTGGTAGAGCAAACACACACACCAAACTGAGGCAGTCTTAGGAGTCATGACAGGCTGACTGTCCTAATTCTGTGGATGGAATCACAGAAGATGCAGAAAGCAAAAGAACTTGCTATCTAGGGCAGGAGTAAGATCAGTAAACTTTTTCTGTAAAGGACCAAATAGTAAATATTTGAGGCTGGGCAGGCCACCATGGTCTTTGTCCCAACCACTCAAATCTGACATTGCAAAGCTATGCACAGAATGAGCATGTCTGTGTGCCAGTAAAACACTGTTGTTGTTGTTGTTGTTGTTGTTAAGTGCCATCCAGCGGTGCTGACTCATAGCAACCCTGTGTAGGATTTGCAAGGAGGAGTTGGTGGGTTTGAACTGCTGACCTTGTGGTTAGCAAAAATAGTGCTTACCCTACATTACCACACCAGGACTCCTGTAAAACTTTATTGGAGGATGTATACAGGATTGCAGTCTATTTTCAGGCAATTTGGAAGTAAATGATTATGCCTAGCCTTCTCTCTTTATTTTTTTTCTGATGAAAACTAGTCTGTTGGAATAATATTTCACAATCATCATGTTTTCTCTTTTTTTGAAATAATTATGGAAGAACTACAAAATCACTATAAAATATTAGCAATAGTTGTTATTGTTAAGTGCTGTCGAGTAAGTTTCGACTCTTAGGGACCCTGTATAGGGTTTCCAAGGAATTGTTAAGTGCTGTTGAATCATTTCTGACTCATAGCAACACAGCATAAGGTTTCTGAGGAGTGGTTAGTGAGCTTGAATCGCCAACGTTATGGTTCAAAGTTTGCAGTCTAGCACATTAACTTGCAGCGCCACACCAGGACTCCAAGGAATAGAGGCAAGAAAAAGTAACGTTACTGAACTATTCTTTTCTGCCTTTTTCTTTTCCATGTCCAAAAACATGTCACTGTCCCATGGCTACCCACTGAGATGGTGCATACGCAGCTGGCAGGAGGAGAGGGGTGACCTTGTATGTCAGCCACTGCGCTTACCTTCCTGGCCCATTCATTTCCTGCTTATCCACCAAATAGGCTGAACTTTACCAATGGGATCAGCACGTGCTCCTGACATAGGAGAGCTCTGGGTTCCTGCAGCAGGCCTTGACAAGTGCATATCTAGTATAATATTCCCAATGCTTTGGTGACCCTAGGAGTCCTGGTGTGGTGCTGTGGGCTAATGCATCAGACTGCAAAGTCATTTGAACTGCAAAGTCGGTGGTTCAAGTTCACCAGCTGCTCTTTGGAAACCCTATACAGGGTCGCTATGGGTCAGAATCTACTAGACGGCACTTAACAACAACATGGTGACCCTGGTAAATCATGGGAATGATTGGAATTTCTGCTAAGGATAGAATTGTCTCTGAACCTAGAATTGATTCAATTGATCTCATCTCAATCTTTCAACACATACTTGTTAAGTATCTACAAATATATACTAGAAGGTATATTTGATCCTGTGAGGGATTGGTTACATGTAGTTAAAAGTCATGAAGAGTGACATCAGAAAGGCAAAGTAAGCAAGTGGTCCCGAGCTCAGACTCTGCACTCAGATGCTAGATCGGAGGACAGGAGAAAACCCAGGTGACAGAACAGTGCCAGACATTGTAAGGAACAAGCTAGACCTATGAAACTTTCATTCTTTTAGAAGAGATTAATCACAGGCAAATAAATAACATACAAATGTAAGTTTAGATGATAATGGCTGTTGAGATTCAGTTAATAAAATGGAAAGCATTTGGCAGCGGTAGTGGAGGGTGAAGGGGACACTTTTCCCATTCAGTGGTCAGGAAAACTTCTTAGGGGACAATGTTTCCAATGAGACCTAAGCAATGAGAACAGGTACACATCTGGGGATAGAGTATTTAAGGCAGGCAGGATAAAGAGTGAATGCAAATGTCTTGAGGTGGGACCAAGTTTGGTGAGTTCAAGGAACAAATAGAAGCCTCATGGCATTGGTGCTCATGAAATCCAAGCATAAATGATAAGCGATCAGAGAGGAAGCATGACATTGTAGGTGACGGTAAGGAGTTTGAATCTTCTTCAAGAGCAGCGGGAAACTAGGGAAGATTTGGCAGGAAAGCCATATAAGCTAACATTTTCTAAATCTTGTTCCTCCTGTGTTTGAAGACAGCATTAGTCAGATAAGAGATTGGTTAGACTACGGCTAAGGAAAGAGGTGATACTAGTACGGACTTGTTAAGTACCATAGAGTCGGTCCCAACTCATAGCGACCCTGTGTGGGTTTTCTGAGGAACAGTTGGTGAGTTTGAACCACCAACTTCGTAATTCAAACAATCCTACGGTCGAGTGTGCCACACCAGGACTCCAGTAAGGACTAGGCCAGCTGTAATGTCAATGATGAGATGCTGGAGGATTCTGAAGTAGTGATGTAATCCCTGGTGTCAGATTGAATGTGAAATTTGACAAAAGATGACCCTAGGAAATTCTTCTCAACACTGTTCAGTGGCCATGCTATTGGCTGATATGGAGACAACAGAGAGGAAGACTTTGGGAAGGGCTGGGATGGAGAGGAAGAGTGGACTCTGGGCATAATAAGCTAGAGGTACCTGCTAGTGTTCTAAGATGTTGCATAAACTCTCCAATAAGCATCAAGAGATTTTAATAAGAAATACTGTGTGGATACCCCTGGTATGCCACGTCTAGGTTTGTGACCTCTGCAGTAGTTCTGTCATCTGGGTTCTCTTGTTCTCCTGTTTAGTGTCTGAGTACAGAGTCTGAGCTGGGAACCACCTGCTTGTTTTGTCTTTCTGATGCATGTAGTCTTCATGCTTTTTAACTACATGTAACCAGTCCCTCCCAGGATCACATATACCCTCTGATACACAGCGAGAGAGTGATTTAAGAGCGCTCTACGGAGGCCTGTAGACCCTGAATCACATTAGCTGACCCAGCCACCTCTCTGGAAAAATGCCACGTGCACTCTTGCTCAGGGTTTCAGGAGTCTTGCTTCACTGCATTTGCCAAGTAAGCAGCATTTCAGTTGTCTTTCTCTTCAGTGTGTGAGCATATCTGTTTTTAATAAGCTCTCTCAAGTTGCAAAATCATCCATTAGAATTGTAAAATATGGAATTACCCTTTGCATAAACAATTCTTTTCCTCAACTCTGATCTGAGGCAGTTTATGAGAAATTCTATGAGCTCATCACTCCAGGGAGCCCCACTCTTTGATTTTAAGAGCCAGTCTTGTCTGGAGATGTGAGAGGTGGAGGTGGGGGTAGGGGTGGAGCAGAAAGAATTCTGTGATATCACATGATGTATGTAATTGACTTCCTCTTAGGACTCAAGCTTCCCATAAAGTATGGAGGCAAAAGGTGATGATATAGCTATGTTGTTGATTAAGTGGCCCCCCTGCACCTCCCCATACACGCAGACTGCACACTGGCAGGGGAGTGGTCAGGGATTTCTTGCACTGAACATGCAGATAAAAAAGAAGCCAGTGTGCTTGAGAACAGCTCTTTTCCACTAGGCAGGCTGGCTCTTTCCTCACATTTGACACAAACACTTGGATTTATGGGCCAGGTCTTCATTATCTAGTGTTGCTTTAACAGAAATGCCACAAGTGGATAATGTTAACAAACAAGAATTTATTTTCTTACACCTGAAGAGACTAGAAGTCCCAATTCAGAGTGCCAACTGTAGGGGAAGACTCTGTCTCTGTCAACTCTGGGGAAGGTCCTTGGTCCTTGTTTCCTTGATGGTCTTCATGGGGTGTAACACCTATTGTTCCTCATCTTTGTTTGCATCGTTGTGCACTCAAACGTCTCTAGTGGTATCTTAAAAGAGATTGACACACCTGATGCTAAAACTACATCATTAACATAGTAAAGGAAACCAATTCACACAGGTATAGGGGTGAAGATTTGCAATACATTTGGGGGCGCATAATTCACTCCATAACATGCCATATGGCAAAAAGTATACAACTTTTGTGCTAATGGAATCCAGAGAACAGGCCACTTCCAGGAAATGAGCCCAGGACAACCTGACAAACGGGTTGGGGAGGAGGCTAAGTGTCTTTATGGGGCCAGGGTCATAAATGACACACAACTTCCTGCTCTATAAAGTTATTATAAATCATTGAATTCAAAGATTTCCTGAGCTGAAAAGGATTGAAGAATTGTGCAATATTTATTTTTATCCATGAAGACCCTGAAAGATGAGACAACTTTCACAGAACAGTGACGAAGGGAGAAGTAGAACTAAATTCCTGATTCCTCACTTTTATACCCTTTACCTACCTCCTAGAGAGGACCTTTCTGAGCCTTCTAGGATAGAAATCCCCTCACTTAATCACATCCTGGTCCCAGAGGAAAAAATAATATTTGTATGATCCCCTGTGAAAAAGGAACAAGGATGCTCTTGGTAGATGCTCTTGGTGAATGAATCCTGATATCCCAGGCACTGGCAGGTTTCAGCACACCTATGTCCTCTGTGTTTTTACACACTCTCTGGGGAGACTTACACTTGTGTGGATGGACTGTGAATTATAAATATTGTTTTCTAAGAATTGATTGAGGAGGCTAGAGAGGAAAAAAAAACATTGATTCACTGCAAAGCCCTTTATATTTTATGATAAGAGATTAGTACATATGTCCATTTTTAGTTAGAAAAAAGTTAATGATAAATTGCAGAGTTAATTTTCTTAGGCTACACAGGATATTTATGATGATCTAGAGTGTGAAAACTAACTGAACCCATATCTTGAATCCTGGAAGAAAGACAGTCACACTATTTGAAATCAGATAAAATATTTAAGGAAAGAAATTAGTGCTCAAAGCACTTCCACTATATTTCCTGAGGACTTTGACCATTCTCACCAAATGGCCCCAACTGCATTTGCTCTGAAAGACAGTCCCAGAAACAAAGCTTACATTTGACCTTCTAAATCGGTTTAGTGTATTCTGAGATATAGGAATTTAGAAGGGATCAACAAAGCAGGAACACTTGTACTGTACTGAATTATGAACTCGGCTGTTAACTTCAATGTCAGTTGTTGGAATCTACCACTCACCCCGTGGAAGAATGATGAAGGTTTCTGCTTCTATAAAGATTTACAGCCTGGAAACCTTTTCAGGGTCACTATGAGTTAGAACTAACTCAATGGCATATAACCACCACCAACAACAACCAAATAAAACAAAACTGTTCTGTGAGCAAATATGTTTAAGAATCTTTGATGAACAAAATTAATTACATTCTTTACTGCAGGAATTCTCAGAACCTTGAAAATGCTACCATGAGATAGATACTAGCATGGAATGAATGAAAATCCAAGAAGAACATGGAAACATTAAAACTAGGAGGAAACTCACAAGAAAGAACACAAAAATCATGAACTGAACAAAGGAAAACAAACAAAACAAAGAAGCAGCAACATCACACACACACACACAAAAAAAAACATCATGGCAGCAATTAATACCTATCGATAATTACACTGAATGTAAATGGAATAAATGCACCTGTTAAGAGACAGAGAGTGGCAGAATGGATAAGAAAAGACGATCCTTTAAAATGCTGTCTGCAAGAGAAACATCTCACACACAGAGACAAAAACAAATTAAAAGTCAAAGGATGGAAAAAATATACAAAGCTAATTGCAATAAAAAACGAACAGAGTAGTAGTTTTATCTCTGATAAAATAAACTTTAAGGCAAAAAAAAAAAGCATAATAAAGATGGACATTATCTCATGATTAAAGGGACAATTGAACAAAATGAAATAATCATAAAAAATGTCTATGCTCCCCATGAAAGAGCTCCAAAATATATAAAGCAAATTCTAAGAGATTTGAAGAAAGAAATACATGAATTGACAATAATAGTGGGTGATTTTAATACAAGATTTTCAAAAATGGATAGAACAACCAGAAAGAAACTTGA
>NW_006408662.1:7707445-7723278 GCF_000296735.1 Chrysochloris asiatica
TCTTTTCTGTTTGGGAACATGTTTTGAGATCGTTTGTTGTGTTTGAGATCTTTTGTTTGTCATTTCCAGCAGTTATGTGGGTTTTTTAATGCTTAAATGGGTGTTTGTTTTTGTGTTATTACACTTACTGGATGTCTCCTGGTGGATATGATAAGGAGATAGGCTTCTCTTTTCACATGTAATGTTTAGAAGCTGTTATTGGATCTTGTCTTAATGGTGGTATATTATGGGGTATGCTTGTATCTTGGCCATGATTTCTGACTCTTCTTGCTTAATGTAGAGAGAAAAAGATCCCACCTCCAGGAAAAATGTGTGATCAAAAGGCCCAAAAGTAGAAGCAATATGAAAACAGAGACAAGAACCTCCATTTTGAAACAAGCATAAAACTGTGGCCAACTGTCCTGTCGCCTTGCTACACAGGCAGTGTGAGTGCACTGTAGAAGCCTCCAGTAGTGGGTGGGGGTGTCCACTCTCTTGGGCCCCTCCTCTAGCCACCACCATAGAGGTGCACAGACAGATATTGACAAGTTAATGGGAGAAAGATTGTTTACTATTTTTGTCTCTGAAGGTCAGTTAAGTGTCTGTGTGTGCACACAATAATTCTTGAAATAGTTGCGTCTTTTTATGTTGGGGTTTACCGATTTTTCATATGGTTTGTTTTTCAGGCCAAATCTGCTTTTTTTCTCTCTGAGTAGGCAGGAGTTAATGGTCCCGCACAAGTTAACTTTAGGGATGGGACCCACAGGCAGAAGTCAAAAGCATCAGCCAAAAGATTTGCCTTTGGACCAATGGTGCTCTTTCTCTCTGTCCCGCAGGAAAGCTGTGGTCTCAATGCTGGGGGTGTGCATTCACCCACCTGAAGGCATCCAGGCTGGGCAAAGAAGGCATGGCAGGGAAGAGGAGGAAAAAAAACATGTAGAATTCCTCTACACCTCCTTTTGTCACTTCACTGCTTTTAGCACCAGTTCTCTGTGCTAGTCTGGCTGTAGCCCAGCCCTCTGACTTCTGCCAGGGTGGGATGGCAGCAGTGGGAGTTGCATGCCTTGACCAATTTCTAAAATGCAATGTATTCCTTTATACACTGATTTTTCCACTGGAGGCTCTGGGAAACTGATGCCATGACTCTTATGCTAGATCCAGAGCTCTGGTGCAGTCTTCTGAGAACCGCATCTCTGGGTTTTTAGCCCCTCACCCACAAAGCATGTCCTACCTGACTCTGCTCTGCCACCACCAAACCGGAAGTTGAGGCAAATTACTTCTGAAGGTTTAGCTACTGAAAACATTATGAATAGCAGTAGGAAATGGTCAGATAGCACCAGGATATTGAAACCTGGTGAAGGCACCAGAATATTCTCATGAAAGATGAAACCCTCAGGGTTGGAAGGCACTCAAAAAATGACTGGGAAAGATTGGTCTCCTCAAACAAGAGTTGTCCAGGATGACTCAAATACAATAAAGCTTTTGGGACCTTTATTTGCTGGTAAAGCATAATTCAAAATGAAGAGAAACAGCTGTAACCTCCAATAATAATCAGGACAAGGAATGTTTGAAGTATGAATCTAGGAAAATTGGAAGTTGTCACAAATGAAATGGAATGTGTAAAGATCAATATCCTAGGCATTGGTGAGCTGCAATCGACTACTATTGGTCATTTTGAAGATGACAATTACATGATTTACTATGCCAAGAATGAAAAATTGAAGAGGAATGGCACTGCATTCATTCATCATGAAAGAAACATTTCAAGATCTTTCTTGAAGTATAATGCTGTCTGTGATAGAATATGATCCATATGCCTAAAAGGAAGACCAGTCAATATCACTATTGTTCAAATATCATGCAACAACCATTAAAGCCAGTGATGATGAATCAAAGAATTCTACCAACTTCTTCAGTCTGACACTGATCAAACATTCAATAAAGATATATTGATAATTACTGGTGACTCGAATGCAGAGATTGAAAACAAAGAAGGATCAGTAGTTGGAAAATATGGCCTTGGTGATAAAAAAAAATGCTGGAGATCTTATAATTTAGAATTTTGTAAGACCAACGACTTCATTACAAATGTCTTTTTTAAACAATATAAAAAATGACTATACACATGGATCTCATAAGATGGAATACACAGAAATCAAACTGACTACATCTGTGGGAAGAGACAGTGGAAAAGGTCCATATTATCAGCCAAAAGGTTACCAGGGGCAGACAGTGTAGAAAACTACCAATTGCTCATATGCAAGTTCAGGAGGAAGCTGAAGAAAATCAAACTAATCTACAAGAGCCAAAATATGACCTTGAACCTATCTCACCTGAATTGAATTTAGAAACCATCCCTTCACCCTGACAGGCCACACTCTTCTCCTTGGACATCACAGTTCTGTCCTTTCAGTTTTGACTAGAGGTTATATCCCTGTGGTACACCTTAACAACAGCCCCACTCTCCAGAAATGAGTGGAAAATGAGCCAATTCAGAAATCTAGGAGAGTGGCCCCACCCTTCTAGATCCAGGAGACTGTAACCCCACCCTTTGAAGCCAAGAAGATCTTGCTTCCTGTGCTCCTTCCAATCATTCTGCTGATCTCCAATCTGCTCCATGGATGTTCTTTGTCTTTTCTTGAAGGACAACAGATCCTCCATTGCTTGTTTTCTACCTACAGAATACCAAGAGGGGGACACACAATCATCAATAATAATAAAGCATCACCAGTTTCTAGATAGTCTACTTCAGTGTTTTCATTGTTAAGTGCTGTTGAGCTACTTCTGATGCATACCAACCCTGTATAGTGTTTCTGAGAAGGAGATGGTGGGTTTGAACTGCAAACCTTGCAGTTAGCAGTCCTACAGCCCCACACCAGGGGTCCTTCAATAGTGACATTTAATTGATATTTCAAAAAAATGCTGTCCTGATGGTGGTTATGAGCTGTGGAGTCCATTCTAATTCACAGCGACCCTGTACAGGGTTTCCAAGGCTGTAAATCTTTATGGGAGCAGGAAGCCTTCTCTTTCTCCTGTGTAACTGCTGGTAGTTTCAAACTTCTGACCTTGAAGTTAGCAGCCCAACTCATAACCACTATGCTACCAGAGCACCTTAAAAAATGCTATACTTCAAATAATTTGATATGTTTGAGATCTTTGTCTGCCACAATGATTGACTATAAAGGAAAGGATCTAGAACATTGTCAACAATTTTTATTACCTAGTCTTATTAATCCTTCATATATTATAATCCACTGCTTATGGCACAAAGCATACCATAATGGGTTTAAAATACCAGTGCAAACATTTTGACATTTTGACTATTGAGAAATAAGATTTTTTATCCCAGTTTTGAGTGTGGGTGAACTTGTCATTGTTTCACTGATTGACTTCCAAGGCTTGGTCATAAAATGCCATGTTTCTTCTAGATTGTCCTCTGAAACACATGTTCTGCAAGCTGTAAACTGAAATACACAAGAAGTATGACTGCCTGGCTGGGAAGAAGTCCAAAATTCATGGAGTGGGTATTAATTCCAATGAAAAAGCCATGAAGAGACACAGACACTCATAGAAAACCAACCGTGTGCTGACCAGGGTAAAGAATAGAGAGGTGCCAGTTCAAGTCAAGAATGCCATGGATTGTTGGCAACCACAAGAAACTAGAAAGACCTAAAACAGGAAAGAATAAATTTCTGCTTGTAAAAGCCATCCACTTGTATTTTTGCTACAGCAGCACTAGCTAACCAAGACAATAGTGTTTTAGAGTTTAGATATTGTTTCACATAAGTATACCATCTCATTTGTTTTTCTTTACCAAACCTACTATTATCAGTGATGGAATGACTAGCCAAGTCTTAGATTTCATTCAGGTCTTCTAACGCCAAACACCATGATATGTCTACTTTGTCATACTTCCTTTTTGTTTTAATCCAAGTTGAATGTAGTAACAATGCATGATATTCTTAGGTGATGCCAATGGCCAATATCTTTAGTATGGGCATGGACTATTCCATCATCACTGTCATCCTCATTATTATCAACAAATGAGTAGCAATTACTACTAAAACTCGATTGTTGTTTTTAGGTGCTGTCAAGTAAATTTCAACTCATAGCAAACCCATATGACAGAGTAGAACTGCATACGTAACCTGCATAGGAAACCATAACGTTTTCTAGACTGTAATCTTTATAGAAGCATATTTCCAGGTGTTTTTCTCATAGAACTGCTGGGTGGATTGAACCTTTCAGTTACCAGACAAGTGCTTAATCAGATGTCAAAGGAGGATAAGGAGTTGGCTGGGTGTGGTGGTTTGGGGACAGAAAGGAAGTGTCCAGGAAAGAATTCATGGGGAGTAAGCCACAAGGGGAAACACCCAGGTTTTATTGGAAAGAAACAAATCTAAGAATGAAAAGATATAATTTATATTGGTGCTTTATATACCAGATAATTCCTGAAGAGCTACTGGGCTTCTGAATCTTGATTTCCCCCTTTATGAAAACTAAAGTCAGGTGATGAGAGGGAGTTTACATTAGACAAGTCTGCAATATCCTATGCTTATTTGTGAATCCCCCAAATGAAAAAAAAAATTATACATGTATAAATGTATACATTAAGGAGTTCTGGTAGCGTAGTGGTTACGAATCGGGCTGCGAACCTTAAGGTCAGTGGTTCGAAACTACCAACTGCTCCGCTGGAGAAAGATGAGGCTTTCTACTCCCGTAAAGATTTACACCCTCGGAAACCCTATACAGGGTCGCTATGGGTCGGAACCGACTTGATGGCACATAACACCAACAACAACAACAAAATGTATACATTAACCACAAACTCATTTGATAGCAAAATTAGACCTGAAAAACATGAGATATCATTAATTCATTCCTCTTAGTATAGGGTAAAGGAGGTTTGGTAGCATAATGGTTACGAGTCGGGCTGCTCATCTCAGGGACAACAGCTCAAAACTAACAGCAGTTCCGTGGGAGAAAGAGTAGACTGTCTGCTCCCGTAAAGATTTACAGCCTCTGAAACCCTATGCAGGGTCACTATGAGTCCAAACCGAATCCATGAAACATAACCACCACCACCACCACCACCATAGTAGGATAAGTGCTGGACTGTAAGGTCAATTTTAATCACAAGGTTGGCTGTTCAAACTCACTAGCCACTCCTCAGAAATTCTATACAGGGTCTCTATGAGTTGGAACCAACGTGACGGCACTTAAGAACAGCAACAATGCAAATATATATCTATATATTTAGCTATACACACACACACACACACACACATTCTATTTCACTTTGGAAATATTGATATATTTGATTACAGGATTGTATCCCAGGCCCCCTGAGTATGTTAGATCATATACAGTATATACAAGGGTATGCCAAAGGATATTGCTATAAAATTATTTAAATTATGTGCTGATGAATCAGTTCCAACTCATAGTGATGCTGTAAATGGTTCTTAAGGAGCACCTGGTGGGTTTGAACCACCAATCTTGCAGTTAGGAGTCCAGTATTTATCTTACAGTGCCATACCAGGACTCCATAAAATTATAGAGGCCTTTATCAAACAAAAAGATCAAAATGTGAAGATTTTGTTTCTCAGAATCTCCTCCATCTACTTCTGAAGAATGGCGTTTCCATCTCTATATCCCTTCCACCAAAGAATTCTGTGCTCTTTGATATTGACAGGGCCAAAACATCAGTTTGGACATCCTCTAAGAACTCAAATTGTATTCCTTTTAAATCTACTTTGAATTTGGGAAAGAAAAAGATATCTAAAAGGGGCAAGATCAGAACAGTAGAGCAAATGTGGTAAGGTTTTCCCAACAAAAAAAATTTAGGACAGCCCTTGCTACCCTCAAAGAATGAGCAGGTGCATTGTCATGATGGGAAAAATTCCTCGAAACAATTTTCCTGGCATTTTTCCACCTTACAGTCTTCAGTTTTCCTAAAACTATTTCATAAGTCCTAGTGATCATCCTGTCTCCTTCAAGAAAAGCTATCAAGATTACCTCCTTGAAACCCTCCCCACACACCCGCCCATCACACACACATAAAAAAAAGCTCATAATTTTAATTGACCTCCCTGCCTTAAATTTAACTGCCCCAATAGATCCTCTCAGAAGACACTATTTAATTAGACCTTTGAAAGCATTCTAATGATTGCTGTTGTCAAGTGCCATCGAGTTGGTTCCATATCATAGTGACCCTGTATAGGATTTCCAAAGAGCAACTGGTGAGTTTGAACCACTGACCTTGTGGTTCAAACAGACCTTGCGGTCCAGTGCTTTATCCCACAGTGCCACACTAAGACTCCTAAGGAGATGAAGACAAAACATTACTGAGAGAACTTTTCTGCAGCCATCCACTGGTAGCATGTTGTTGTTGTTGTTGTTAAGTGCCATCGAGTCGGTTCCGACCCATAGCGACCCTGCACAGGGTTCCCAAGGGTGTAAATCTTTACGGGAGTAGAAAGCCTCATCTTTCTCCCACAGAGTGGCTGGTAGTTTCGAACCACTGACCTTAAGGTTTGCAGCCCAATTCGTAACCAATACGCTACCAGAGCTCCATAGGTAAGTTTAAACATGTAAAAATGTTTTATTTGGAATAGACCCATGTATGTATGAACTGAAACCTTTTGACACCCTCACTGTTGTTGTTAAGTGCAATTGAGTCAGTTCCAACTTATAGAGACCCTGCATAGGATTTTTTAAGAGAGCTGGTGAGTTTGAACCACTGACCTTGTGGTAAAGGATGGACAATGGGCCTGTACTTACCCTTGAATTGCTTTCAGAACTTGTGAGAATCAAATTTGATACAAGACATGAAGGCATTCTGGAAATTTTATAGCCTCATCCCAACACAAAGGATGGTTTTGAAAGGCCTTTACATGGTCAACATTTTGAGGATCTCAACAGCTCATGTCTTTTCTTGGCTTTGTATTTAAATATAAAACTTTGTACTTCTATACTTAACAGCATGCTGGAATCCAGGCAAACACGAATAATAACTGAGATGGGGTTATGTCTGTGGGTTGTCTTTCTTTCCCCCTAATTAAAATTGTAAAACTTACCTATAGCTGAGACTGTAGATCTAGCCTCTGGAAGTCAGAACTATCTCATTAGAAGAGCCACATTGAGAGAACTTTTAATAAATTCTTAGAAGTATGCCTGTAGGACTCTAAAACTCTAGGCCAAGCCTCCCTGCCAGGCCAGTTTGACGCTAGGGGTCAGTGACCTGATACCTACTCAGTGTTTTCCTTTGTCCATCCTGCCCCAGGTCAGGAAAGGGGTGGGAGAAAGGAAAGGAGAAGTAGGAGACTGCAAGTCACTGACCCCTGGGTCAGCTGGAGGTTATTCACTTTGCCTTGCAAAATCAATTAAACAGTTGGAAAGGAGAATCCAAAGAGAAGGCAGTGATACCCCCTGGGCAGACTGTCCATTTCTACTTAGTGTCTGATGTTTACTGGTAGACCCACATTGGGGCTCGTCAGCAGAGACAGACCCCATGTGTTTCAGTAACAAATAAAACAAGCAGTTGAGCTGTCCGTCAACACGTATTGATGGGCCTCCTGCAGTTGCAGACTCTAAGCCATACTCTCTCTGAAGGGGCCACTCAGACAAGCTGTTGATAATGACCAGCACCACTGTTGTCAATAATCTCTCAAGGAAGGCCCTCAATAACCCTCTGCTTCCAACCAGAGCTACAGTTAAACGCCACAATCAATGACTCTTTCAGTCTTGAGTTTTCCTTGGGCTTCAAATACACTTTGGGGGAAGAAATCTTTGCTGGTGGCTGTTCATGACATATGCCATTGAGTCTAACTCAGACCCTGGTTCTCCACAGGTGCACAATGAATACATAAATGTTTGTCACATGATGTATACTACCACTACTTCCAAAAGTCAGCCCTCACACACTTTCATCAGTATACAGTTCAAATGACAGTTCAAAATTGTCCCTTAGGGACAGTTTGTACTCCAACAGCACCAATACACCTTGCTATGGGGGCAGCACTGAGCTTTAACTGACATTTTAAACATCAGCATGAGGAATTTGTTTCCCTGTCAGGGTTTTACAGGCTCTGTAGTATAATCTTACACAGTCAGGTCAGTTCGAATCACAAGGTCGGTGGTTCAAACTTATGAGTCACCCTTCGAAAACTCTATACAGGGTTGCTATGAGTTGGAATGACTTGATGGTACTTAACAACAACAACAAAACCATATCATATACGCATTCAAAGAAGGCTCTATAGGTATTGTGTTAATCTATACTTCTTTTCCTTCCAAAAATATAGACCTAAGTTTTGCATTAAGGAGAGAAAGCCTAAGTCAGTCTAAGATAATTGTATATTCTAGGCTACTGTCAGTATGAGAGAGAGAAATATGGACAACTGGGGAAAATATTAATTACTTGATACCTTTGCTCATCCATGAGTCAGATAAGAATGGCTTCTTGTTCCACACGTAATATACTCTCAAGGCTAAAGAAAATCCTTTCTAGACAACAAAGACTCTTGGCTGTTCTGTACTCCCAAACAGCTTCTCTGGAAGGTTTGAAGAGTGCCCTGCACCTGGGCTAGAACAGTGATCCTAAAACTCCCTGTGCAGAGCAGATAGGAAGTCTACAGGAAGTGGAAGAAAAGGACACATTGGTTTAAAGCATGGGTCTCTGTTGTCTGGTGAATCCAGACAAAGCATGAGAAAGTTCTGAAAGCTTGAATGTAGACAAAGTGTGGTTACAAATACCACCTACCATCTGCTTGAGTTTCATATTCCTTCAGAATCTTCTGGTAAGGAATTGGAAGAGTTTTTAAATCTTTCCTTTGCACTAGCCATCACCAGTCCCCTTTTTTACTTTCAAAATGTTCCCACATTATGGGATATAAGCCAAGAAAATATACTTGATGAGTCCAGGTGTGTGTCTTGATGGGCTGGAAGGGAGACTGTGGGTGTTTGTGTGTGTGTGTGTGTGTGAGAGAGAGAGAGGCAAGCCCCACATGTCTGTGACTCCCAATTTGTCTGACACTAAATTTAGTACTTATACATACATTACTGCATTTTATCCTCACAAGAGTCTACAAGACATACGTTATTACTCCCTTTTCACAGACAAGGAAACATAAAATTGCAGTCACTTCTAACTTCCCTAAAATGGCACAGTTGATAGACAGTCAAGCTAGTTCTTTGCCTGGTCTGTCCAATTCCCAACTAACAATCTGCTTACATCATGTGTCAGCCTCCACATCTAGCTAGCTAACAACATGTAAACATGCGTCTCATGTCAAACAACAACTGTCGCTGCATTCAAGGTGGGACATATCACCGGAGTCCGGAAGAGAGAGGGGAAGTTTGGGTGTTCTAGGCCCAGGTTAGAGGGCCACTAGCAGGTGGGAGCTGAAGGAGAAAACAGTGTCGCTCAAACTTTCATAGGTAGGTCCCAGTTTTAAGTGTGAAAAAGGAGTCTCTAATCAAACAGAGTCCTGGTGTGGCGCTGTAGGAAAAGCACTGGACCTCAAGGTTGATTTGAACTGCAAGGTCGGTGGTTGAGATCCACCAACCACTCCTTGGAAACCCGTATACAGGGCCGCTATGAGTCAGATCCCACTTGATGGCACTTAACAACATTAACAAGGAAGAACGTTCCCCTCCAGTCATTCCCTGATTTCAGACTTTTGACTTCCTGAACTGTGAGATAGCTTCCTTAAACTCCTACCCTCTACCTCCCTTCCCCACTTATGATATTTCTGTTACAGCAGCACTAAGTAAAGTGACCTTATTTTTAATCTGGTGTGGACTAACTTGAGAAAATACAGATAAAAAAAGCATTTATTTGGATACAACACATTGTAGCTAGTACCCATATTGACAATCTAGTGGACTGCATGACTATTTCCAGTAGAAACATTTTCAATTTATCTTTGTATTCTGAAGCACTATTACAAGCTATGATATACCATGGTGGTGATTGTATGCTGTCAAATTGATTCTTACTCATAGGAAATCCTCATCTTTCTCCCACAAAGTGGCTGGTGGATTCAACACATTCCACACGTAGCTCACTATGCCAGTGGAGCTTCTGATGATCTATGTTGTTGTTGTTGTTAAGTGCCTTCAAGTTGGTTCCGACTCATAACAACCCTGTATAGGAGTCCTGGTGTGGTGCTGTGTGATAATGCACTGGACCAAAAGGTCAGTTTGAGCTGCGAGGTCGATGGTTCAAATTCACTAGTTACTCCTCAGAAATCCTACATAGGATCGCTATGAGTCGGAACTGATTTGAAGGCATTTAACAACAACAGCAAAGGTTTCCAAGGAGTAGCTGGTGAGTTTCAACTGCCAACCATGCAACTCAAACCAACCTTGTGGTCCAGTGCTTATCCTACAGCACCACACCAGGGCAGTGTGTGCATAATTAATGTTGCACAAATAAAGGTTTCTTGGACTACGTGTACTGGCTGGGAGTCACTAATGCCCAAGGAGTACCCAAAGCACAGAGGCCAGTGATGGCCTGAGCCCAGAGCTCACCTGTGTCTCCCAGGAGCTTCTCATTTTGCTTGCTATTTGAAGTTAGAGCTTCCTTGGGTTAGATAAGTGTGGTCCATCATGCACACTTACAATCTTACCCATTCCCATTAATACAAAATAGCTTTCTTTTCTTTCTCCATTCACAACTAGGCAGACGTGACGTTGACAATGAGCTTTGAAAGAAAGAGAAAAAGCTGTTGCCTCCCAAGTATTTGGATCCCGATATATCAAAATCACAGCACATGCTTTGAACTCTCTTTCAAGGAGAGATGATGGAGGCTGACTGTTCACAAATCAAGATGCCAACAGCTTCACTTTCCTTCTTTGAGCTTGGGGCTTAGGTGTCAGCTTCTGGGGACACATTCACTCTTTCCACATCAAGCCACTGTGTTGACCTGCTGCTGGAATTGGTCTTCTCTTTGTCTGGGACTTGTCCTGGGGAATGAAAGCCCCCAAGAGGAAGCCAAAAACCATGGTCAACTTCCCTGTGAGGGAACTGACTCTTTCTCTGAGTTCATGTAAGTGAAGAATTCAAGCCTGTTAGACGGAGTACTGGTGTGGCACTGTGGGTTAATGCACTGGACCACGAAGCCTGTTTAAATCACAAGGTCAGTGGTTCAAGCTCACCAGCCACTCCTCAGAGACCCTACACAGGGTCGCTATGGGTGAGAAGCTACCTGACAGCACTTGCTAACAACAACAACAACAAGATGGGAAGCATGTGTGCCAGGACAAAGGGAGACTTAAGGAAGCAAACTCCAAACCAGACAGAAACTTGGCTTCAATCTGGACTCCTCAACTTCTCATCTCCGTAGCCTTGGGACGATGACTAATCTCACAAAGTTTCAGTTTCCAACTCTATAAAATGGGGACTTAAGTACCTATTTCACAGATTACAGGTTCCTGAATGGTACAAATGAGTTGCACGTTGGGCAGTTAGCCATGTGTCTGGGGTTGGAATCCAGCAGTCACTCTAAGGAAGGAATATGCCGCATCCTGCTCTGGTGGACACTTAGAGCCTTGGAAACCCTATACAGGGTCGCAATGAGTCAGAACCAATTTGACAGCACACAATAACAACTAACCTAAAGGTTGGCTATTTGAACCCACCCAGAAAGAACTTTGAAAGGATCACAGCCAAGAACATCCTGTGGAGCGCAGTTCTATCCTGTGACATACGAATCATGTTGACAGTACTAGGTTTGATTTGATTTGTTTTGTCACAGAATTATTCTCAGAAATCAATGAGGAACCCAGTGAAGCCGAGGGTCTGTAAGCACGTAGCCAGTACTCAACAAAGAAAGGCCGGATCCCCTTGAGGCCAGATCTAACACAGCCACCGGCATGTGTGTTCCTGGAGGTGTGAACCTCTGTCTACAGCTGACATACGGTTGGGTGGCCAAGTGTGGAACCCCCCTTGGCCCATTTCCCTACATCTAGTCCTCGTACCCTGCCTGCCAGAGATTTCAATCAGGAGCTGAACAGCCAATGGAGAAGCAAACACTAAATGAGGAACTACAGAATTAGGTCCAAGTTCCACAGGGCATTTCTGTAGCCCAATCTTTGGCCAATCCACTTAACCCCAGCCACAGAATTATGACCACCTCTTCCTGTTGTGGTACTATGGGCTAATGCATCAGACTGCAAGGTCGGCAGTTCAAGCTCATCAGCTGCTCCTTGGAAACTCTATACAGGGTCGCTATGGGTCGGAATCCACTTAACAACAACAGCAACTACCTATCTCACAGGAAAGACCAACTGAGATCACATAACAAAATTATTTTTTAAATGTTGATCTCTAGTAGTTTGATACAATTCACATTAGCTCAGGGACTACTCCTAACTTTATTTGAAAGTGTTGTTGTTGTTGTTAAGTGTCATCGAGTCAGTTCCAACCCATAGCAACTCAGTTTAGGATTTCCAAGGAGCAGCTGGTGAGCCTGAACCATCGACCTTGAAGTTCAAACGGCTTTGCTGTCTGGCTCATTAACCCACAGAACCACACCAGGACTCCATTTGAAAGTGTAGCATAGGTAAAAACTCAGATAAATTGTAAATATTCCAAAGAGAATCATTCGGTTAATAATCAGCTTAGCATTTGTGGTATTGGCATAGAGATTTCATTGTTCTTGGGAACTTAAAAATCAAACTGAGGAAATAACACTTAGAAGAGATTTCTGACTGTGTGACAAGTACCTAGGGCAGCAAGCCACGTATACACACCTCAGAAAGTAGGGGGCATGCTGCACAAAGTGAACAAATGGCATAAGGCAGAATGTGAGGTGGGGCTGGAGAATGAAATTCAGCACTGAGGAGACATACTCCTTTTAAGTTGTCTTTCTTGCGTTCCAATGAATTTCACATTTTCACAGGCGTAAATTCCAATTTTAAACAAAATCTTATGCCAAAACCCAAACTATAAAAACACAAAGTGAACTTTATTAGCATAAATTTATGCTAGTTCAAATTTAGAACATTCACTAATGATACATTCAATCCACATGTACCACATGAATATTTTAATTTACTTACAAAATATACTAATCCTTTCACACTGCACAAGCCAGCTGACATCTAAGTATTGTTGGAGTATTGTTTGTGGAACGCTGATAAGGGTCACTTACAAGGAGTAAATGTCTACTTGGGTGTGGTCACTTACAAAGAATCCTCATGGTGCTGTAGGATAAGCACTGAACTGCTAACCACAGAGTTGACAGTTCAAACCCATAAGCTATTGCACAGAAGGAAGATGAAGCTTTCTGCTCCCAGAAGGATTGGCAGTCTACACAGGGTTGCTATGAGTCAGAATCGACTTGACAGCTGTGAGTTTTTTTCCAATCTGAGGGATTGTTAAAGAATTCAATCTTTCATCAGATTGATTCAAATCAGGCACCAGAAAACTTGTTGTGAAAAGGACCAAGTAGGTTTACAATCTCTTTTGCAACTACTTACTCTACCCTTCTTCCTCAAAAGCGGCCACACACAATAGGTAGACAAAGAAATGGGACTCTGTTTCAATAAAACTTTATTTATGGACTTGGAAATTTCATTTCATGTAATTTTTACATGTCATAAAATAATATTATTTCCTTGATTTCTAAATTTAGAAAGATAAAAATCATTCATCGGAGATGAGCTATGCAAAAACAAGTGGTGAGCTATGGAACATCATAATATTATAAATAATTGTTAATAAAATTGCTACACAATATAGAGGTCTTTAAGAGAGTAATGCTGTTGTTAAGCGCCGTTGAGTTGGTTCTGACTCATAGCAAGCCTGTATAGGATATCTGAGGAGCACCTGGTGAGTTTGAACTGCTGACCTTGTAGAAGATACTTATACAAAGTTGACTCACAAACTGAAAAAAGCCCTACACGACTGTTTCAAATAATTAATTATTAAGAGTTAAATCTGAAGGAAATCAAAGAATGTTTCTCTAGTTTTTACAGAAAATATTTTCCCAATGCATCGTGAAATCTTTTTTATATTAAACAATGTCATGTAAAATAATAATAATAATAACCTTAAATATCTCAGTGACCATTTCTACAAAATAATAAGCAAAATTTTGAAACAGTCTAATGTGTTTGAGTTTGCAGATCGAGTTCAAAGTTTTCCTGTTTCCATTGTAAACAATCTTTGTGCGGTTATCGTCAGAGTAACTTTGCAACTCTCATTGCCTAATTGAATTTGTACTGTGCATTAAAGATATCAGCAAAACATGTAAACTGAAACAGCTATGTTACATTTGGCAGCACTTTGCTGGTTAGAGTTTGTACATCATTTTTTTTTTTTTAATTAGCAATTTTGTTTTAAATTTAAATTTGTCTCCTAGCAGTACACTGGAGCAGTGGTGGAGCAGTAGAATAATTCTTGCCTCCCTTTCGGAAGACCCAGAATTACTTCCCTGCCAGTGCAGCCCAGATGCACTTACCACTTATTTATCAGTAGGAATTTGCAGGGTACTAAGGAGCTCTGGTAGCATAGTGGTATTAAATCAGGCTGCTAACCTCAGGGTCAGCAGTTCAAAACCACCAGCTTTCCGTGGGAGAAAGATGAGGTTTTCTGCTCCTGTAAAGATTTACAGCCTCGGAAATCCTGTACAGGGTCGCTATGAGTTGGAACTGACTCCACAGCACACCACCACCATGGGGTGTTGGTGTGGCACTGTACGATAAGCATTGGGCTGCTAACCACAAGGTCAGTGGTTCAAAACCACTAGCCACTCCTCAGAAACCCTATACAGGGCCACTATAAGTCGGAATTGAATTGATGGCACATAACAACTTAAAACTTAAAATAAAAATGCAATTCTGGAACTTCGATTCCATTACAATATTATTTATAAAATTAACTATCTTGGTGGCATGAGTCAATACTAGTCAGAACCAACTTCACAGCACTTAACAACGAGGAGGATAAACACAGAACAGCAAACTGCAAGGCCGGTAGTTTCTCCTCAGGAGAAAGATGAGAGTTTCTGCTTCACCAAAGATCTGCAGCTTTGGAAACCCTATACAAGGATGGCCAGACTTTGTCTCTCATACTTCAGACATATTTTCAGGAGTGATCAGTCCCTGGAGAAGCATAACATGTTTGGTAAGGTAGAGGGTGGGAGAAAAAGAGGAAGCCCCAATGATTTGGATTGGCACAGTGGCAGTAGCAATGGGCTCAAATGTTGCAATGATTATGAGGTTGGTGTAGGACCTGGTAGTGTTTCGTTCTGTTATTCATAGGGTCACTATGAATCAGTGCTGACTGGATGGCACCTAATAACAAGAATGAATAACAGGTTTCAATGAAGCTTCCAGATTCAGATAGGCTAGGAAGAAGGGTCCTCTCTTTCTGAAGATTAGCCACTGAAAACCCAATTGAACACAGTGGTCAGATCCTCAACTGATATTGGGGATGGCTCAGCACTGGAGAGCATTTCATTTCACTCTTCATAGAGTCACCATGACCCAAGGGCTGACTCAGCAGCGGCTAACAACAACAGCATTGCATCTTCTCTAGATTTGTTATTGTTGTTGTTGGGTGCCATCAAGTTGTACCGACTCATAGCAACCCTATGCACAACAGAATGAAACATTGCCCAGTCCTGGGTCAACCTCACAACTGTTGCCATGCTTGACCCCACTTTGCCAATGCATCTCACTGGAGGTCTTCCTCTTTTTCTCTAACCCTCCACCTTACCAAACATGATATCATTCTCCAGGGACTGGTCCCTCCTGACAATATGTCCGAAGTATGAGAGACCAAGTTTGGCCATCCTGGCCTACAAGGAGCACTCTGGCTACACTTCTTCCAAAATGGATCT
>NW_006408662.1:7724058-7725850 GCF_000296735.1 Chrysochloris asiatica
GTGTTCAGGAATACTCATATTTTGCAATGTTGAACATAGCCTGTCATAATCCACACAATCGAAAACTTTTGCATAGTCAATAAAGCACAGGTAAACATCTTTCTGGTCTTCTCTGCTTTCAACCAAGATCCATCAGAATTCAGCAATGATATCCCTCATTCCATGGCCTCTTCTGAATCCAGCTTGAAACTCTGGAAGTTCTCTGTCAGTGTTGCTTCCATGCATTTTAAAATTTTATTTAAGTTTTAAATTTAAAACTTGAAATAAAAATGCAATTCTGGAACTTCTCCATTACAATATTGCTAATAAAATTAATAATCTCTCTTGATGGAATGATTCAATACTAGTTAGAAAGATCTGACATCGTGATTACCATTAAATTAAAGAGGCATGGATTATGAAATAACATCTTTATCTTAAGTACCATTGCTTTCTTAAGTCTTAGAAAATTTATTTTATAATTATTAGAAATGCTTTTAAACTTATTCAATGTTATTTTTTAATCACATAGCACTCTTAAATAGATGGAAAATATGAAAAATTGATAGTTAGATGTCTGTTTTGGTTTGTGTTCGTATATCTTTTCATCTGATATATGTACTCCATACAATGTTAGAGTATGTAATTTGTTGATATTATCATTCTCAGACGTTAACTTGCAGATGTTATACGTAATGTTTCCAACCTCCAAAGACAAATAAAGATCGGATATGTAAACTAGAAATACCAAACACACTGACACCCAGTCAAGTCTGACTCACAGTGACTCTAGGGGCTCTGAAGCTGTAAATCTTTACAAGCACACACAACCTCTCTTTTTCTTGCAGAACAGTTGGTTGGTTTGTAGTTGATTATCAGCACAATACTTTTTCCAGAGTGCCCTCAGAGCTCCTTAGAATTTATAAAGATACTAACAATAAAAGGCAACAATAATGAAAACTCAAAAAAGAAGAAGTATTTGGCTATGTCAGAAAGAACGTACTTTAGTGTTGTCAGAATGGCTAAAGGATATCCAAGAACAGTGGTAGTTGAATGTAGTCAGGAGTGATAGAGGGTGGCAGTGGAGGATTGCTGGCTAGGGAGTGGTATGTTTTGAGTGTTTTGAAGCCAGTTTGAGAGTAGAGTTGTGCAGGTAGGTGAGGAGAGCCTGGGGATGAGTCACAGATCTGGCTGAGCAGATGGCTCCAAATTAGGTCTGGATATAAGATCAAAGGTCATAAGTCAGGCCACCTCCAGACAAGCTGGATTCATGATGAAACCAAGTGTGAGAGATTCAACCTTACCCTCCTGACTAGCCAGTTTTGACAGACTCAGCCCACTCCCTCACCATGGCAACTGAGGTTCACTCCTTGTGGAGAATGGCAAAGCTTATACAGAGTACTCTTTCAATGCTGAACTGGTGAACACCCTTCACCTACAGAAATGTGCCCTTGGGTGTCTGGATTCTTCCATACATTCGACTATAGAGCCAATCACATTGACACTGAAATCAAAGAGAAACTTGATAGGATGTTAGCAAAAGTAGTTGACTAGTCACAAAGTGAAGAGTCCCTTGAAATGTTTTGTATGCCCAATGTTATCCATGGGAAAACCTCCTTTCACATTGGTATTGATGGATCCAAAATAAATTGAGGCTTGCCTCTTGCCTCTGATGAAAAGCAGTGATAGAGATAGGTAATTGGACTAGTTTTGAAATTATTCATTCAGTCAACAAACATAGTAGGGTTCAGGATATAAAATCAAATAACAGCACTGTCTTATGTGGGTGTTCTAGAGGAGTAAAGTCAGTGAT
>NW_006408662.1:7725955-7728806 GCF_000296735.1 Chrysochloris asiatica
GATTTACACCCTCGGAAACCCTGTACAGGGTCGCTATGGGTCGGAACCGACTCGACGGCACTTAACAACAATATATATACTGAGTAAGAGATATTTACTTTAAGAAAATGATTTGCACAATTGGGGGGCTGGCAAGTCCCAAATCCATAGGGAAGGTTAGAGACCTCTGCTGGCTCATGGGATTGGAGCTCAAGTGGCAGGCCAAAAACTTCTGCAAGCTTATGTTGCAAGAACTGGCGGTCAGGAGAATAGAAGACTGTAGGATCCAGAAAGAGAGTATACTGCCAGACCACTTTCCTAAGGAAACTTCCATTCCATCTGATTGGTTGATCATCTCAGACTACGTCATTGATGTTGCTTATATTATATTATATCAACCAGTCTAGTATCTGACCAAAGCACTGGGGATCATAGCTTAGCAAAATGACACATAAAATTAACCATCATAATCCCTCACCCTCCAGGGCCCATGGCCTAACAGGAAATGATGCAAGTCAATGATGGAAGAATATCATAATGTGTGGAAGAAATATTGTGGGTTGACAACATTTTGTTTTATTTTCTACAGTATCCATTCCTTAAATGGACCATTCTCTTGACTTCCATTTACTGTGTACCTAAATTGGCACCAAATATGAAAAACACCAGAGATGATCAACAGTTATGTCTCTTGACAAGCATTTCTTGAATTGTAAATATTCCTCTCTTGGTCTTCCTTTTGTCTCTGAAATTTTCTAATAAAAGATCTCAGCAAGATAATTGTTAATATTTATTTGTTGCTGTTGTTAAGTTCTGTAGAGCCAATTCTGACTCATAGCAACCCTGTATAGGATTTCTAAGGAGTGGCTGGTAAATCTGAACCTGTGGTTCAAACCAACTTTGCCATCCAGTATTACCCTACAGCACACACCAAGACTTTTACACGTCTTCTTTTCCATAAGGTTTTCATCTCTTATATATGTGTAATCAACACAAAAGTCTTTTGCAATAGACATTAGTATAAATCTGATTTATTGGTGAGGAAGCCAAATCAGAAGGGAGATGAGTAGCTATCCAAAGTGACACAACTGGTCAGCAAAACTATGTTGAACCCCAGTCAGTGTGGAGTCTGTGCCTCTAGTCTGGTTGTCTAGTGAGAAGTAGATAGACTGAGTGTTTCCTTAAAGAGGAAGTGGGTCTGACTTCAGGCCTATTTACTCCAAGAGTTGCCGCTCCTCTACCCCTCACACTCTTTTACTTTAGTCATAAATTTTGTATAATGAACACTGTCAGATTCTTCCTGCAGGTCGAAGGACAAGAAGTATACTGAGCCCATGTTATGTGGCACTAACATCTTCAGAGAATGCCATTGGACTCTTCAGCATGACCCGGCACTCCTGCCTGGCTTTCATCCTGCTCCTCCTTCAGGCCCAGCACTGCTCAACTGGACTTCACCACCCAGAGAATTCCCCCAGCCCTAGAAGAGTTTGCCATTTTCATAGCTCTTTGAGTTTTGTTTATCAAATTTGTACCCTCACCATTTGTTACCACACATTAATCATCTCTTCAAATTCCCAGAGGTTCCTCTGAATTGAAGAACTATTTAAAATCTGATTGAACCCATCCTTAATATCATTATAAAAGAAGGGAAAGATATCAAACAATGTTGCAATATCACGGATATTTCTCTAATAGAGGGGAATAAATTATCATGATTCAGTAAGTCTAACCTATCTATTATCACCTTTATACTCCTTTTTCTTTTCCAAGCAAGTTATTCATATAATATGTATTTTAGCCTTTATCTAAAGCACATATTGTGACATACTTTCCATAACCATAATTTAGTGATCTCCTTGAAGTTTGAGAAAATGAATACAATACAATTTAAATGGCCAGCATGTATTGCTGAATATTCAGCTTTCTTCTAACTTGGAGTAGATCAGCTGCTTTCTTTGGAACAGTTTGATTTACTCCTTTCTCCACCCTGCAAAGTCATCTCCCTCATATTCATTTCTCTCCTCTCAGCTGCACCTGTGGTTAACTTCCTATATGAGCCCCAGTTCTGGTCAAGGGTGTTCCCCAGTCAGTGGAGAACCAGCATGGTATCAAAGGAGAGAATCACTGGAGAAACAAAGGGGATGTTCTGGGCATTGGAATATATTCATATACTCACTTAGAATAATGAATTAACTTTCAAAAACATCAGCTGTATTTTAATTCACGAAGTACAGTCTCAGATTTTAATTCATGAAGGTTGTGGTCTCAGATCCTTGACCTTGGATTCCTCAACTAAAGAAGAGTCACTAAAACTCAGACGCTTTGCATAGAGGACAGTAGAGCACATAAATGAACCCAACGGCGGTCTTAACATCATTGATGTCCTTCGAGGAGCAACCTTGGGTATGAAGAAGTCTCATAGAGACATGCAGCATCAAGGGACATGGAGGAAGCTTTGTCAACCAGTGTCCATAACAAGTATGAGGCATCAAACAAAATTGACAGAGCCTCTTCAACAGATGGTGCTGGCAGAACTGGAAAGCAATATGCAAAAGATTGAAACAAGACCTTCACTCCACACCTTATACAAAAACCAACTCAACATGGATTAAAGACCTAAATGTGAATCCCAGAATTATGAAGGCCATCAATGAAAAAATAGAGACAAATGTAAGGGCACTAATTCAGGGAATACACAGACTACAAAACATTTCAAAAACCACACAAACAAAAGTAGACAAAATAGATGAGTGGGGCATACTAAAAATTAAAAACTTATGTGCATCAAAAGACTTCACCAGAAGAGTAAAAAGGGAACACATAGAATGGGAAAAAATCTTTTGTAATGACACATCAGACAAGGGACTCATTT
>NW_006408662.1:7732415-7740518 GCF_000296735.1 Chrysochloris asiatica
AATAATAATAATAACTCAACAATGACACAGAGGAACTAAATAGCACAATCAACCAACTTGAACTCATAGAATTATACAAAGGGACTCCAGTCAATAGCACAATATACATTGCTTTCCAGTGAACATGGAACAATCTCCAGATACAATATATGTTATGCCACAAACCAAGCCTCGATAAATTTAAAAACAAATACTACAAAGCACCTTCTCCTATCAAGGTAGTGGTGGTTACACGTCATGGAGTTGTTTCCAAATCATAGCAACCTTGTATAGGGTTTCTAAGGCTGTAAATCTTTCTTCCATGGAACCACTGGTAGTTTCAAACTGCTAACCTTGAGGCTAGCAGCCCAACTCATAACCACTATGCTACCAGTGCTCCTTTTTCCTATCATAATGCTGTAAAATTAGAAAGCTGTACTAAGAAGATCAAGGAAAAAACAAATCATAGAAATGAATAACACTTTGTCTAAAAGCTACTAAGAAATAGCTGAAATAAAAGGGAAATAAAATAATTATTTAAATCAAATGAGAATGAAAGCACAGTAAAACTTTGGCACACAACAAAAACAGAGCTCAGAGGGCAACTTATAACAATAAATGCACATATCCAAAATGTAGGCAGTACCAAAATCACAATCTTAATCCAACATCCCCAACAATTTAAAAGACAGCAAAATAAACCTACATCTACCAGTAGAAAAGAAATAATATAGATAAAAAATAAATGAAACAGAAAAACAATGGAAGAATCAACAAGAAGTTGGTTCTTTGAAAGAATTAATAAATTGGCAAACCACTGGTAAATCTAATGAATGAAAACAAGGAAAAGAAACAAAGAACATGAAGGAAATAGGTGATGTCTCAACAAAACCAACAGAAAAATAAGGATAATAGAAAACCATACAAAATTGTACTCTAAAAAATATGAAGATCTAGAAGAAATGGACACATTGCTAGAAGCACACTACCTACCTCCCTAAAGTAGTACAAACTGAAGTAGAAAACTTGAACAAATCTATAGCAAAAGAAAAATTGATAAGGTCATTAAAAAACTCCTCCTCAAACTGTCAAGGTCCAGACAGCTTTACTGTGAATTCTAACAAATATTCAAAGAGCTGACCCCCAAATTCTACTCAAACTATTCCAGAACACAGAAAAGGTTGGGAAACACCCAAATTCATTTTATGACATAAACGTAGCCCTGTAACAAAATCCAGGCAAAGACATCACTATAAAAGGAAAGTTTTAGACTAATATCCCTCATGAACATAGATGCAAAAATTCTCAGCAAAATCCTAGCCAACAGTGTTCTACAACATATCAAAAAAATAAGACAGCATGACCTCATGGGATTAATACCAAAAATGAAAGGATGGTTCAATGTTAGAAAAACAATCAATGTAATATGCTCATAAATAAGACAAAGGAAAAGAACTGCATGATCAAATAATTGATACAGAAAAAGGCACTTAACAAAATTCAGTACTCATTCATGATAAAAATATTCAAGTAGATAGGAATAGAAGGAAATTTTCTCAACATAATTAAGGCATATGTGCAAAATCAACAGACTACACTACTCTCAAGGGAAAGAAACTGAAAACATTCCTCCTGAAAACAGGAACCAGACAAGGATGCCCTTTATCACCACTTCTTTTCAATATTGTGTTGGAAGTCTTAGCTAGAGGTATACAACAAGAAGAGTGAAAGTAAAAGCATCCGGATTGACAAAGAAGTAAAACTCTCTCTATTTGCAGATGATGTGATACTATACATAGAAAATCCCAAAGACTCAGCAAGAAAATTATTGGAACTCATTGAAAGATTCAGCAAAGTGGCAGGGTACAAGATCAATATACAAATATCTGTCAGATTCATTTACACTAATAAAGAGAACTATGAAAAGGAAATCAGGAAAGAAAATAATACCATTTACACTAGAGGCACCCAAAAGATGGAATACTTAGAAATAAATCTAATCAGAAAAACAAAAGACCTGCAAAGATAAAACAAAAAAAACACTACTTCAAGAAACCAAGAGACCCATACACGTGGAAGAATAGACCATGCTCATGGATAGGAAGATTTAACATTGTGAAAATGTCAATATTATCCCAAGCAATCTACAGATACAATGCAATCCAGATTATAACATCATTCATTAAATAAATGGAAAATCTAGTAACCAACTTTGTGTGGAAAAAAGAGATTACAAATAAGCAAAATATTATTAAAGAAGAAGAACAAAGATTAAGGGTTCTCACTTCCAGATCTCAAAACCTACTGCATAGTCATAGAGGTCAAAACAGCCCAGCACAACGAACGATACATAGATACAGTATTGACAGCACAGTAGTAAATATATTCACCTGTGGACAGCTGATATTTGACAGTGGGCCTAAATGTATTAAATGGTGAAAAGACAGTCTTTTTAATAAAAGGTTCCTGCAAAAGTGGATACCCATTTTCAGAAGAATGAAACAAGACCCATATATCACACCATACCAAAAAAACGAACTCAAGAGGAATCAAAGACCTAAATGTAAAACCTAGAACTTTAAAGATAACCAGTGATAGAATAGGGACAAACATAGGGGTGATAGCACATACCATAACTGAAAACACACAGATAGAAGAAGTATCAAACATAACTGAAACACACAGACAGCAGAAGACAAGATGCCTGGGACCTCCTAGAAGTTCAACACTTGTGTGCATCAAAAGGTTTTACCAAGAGAGAAAAAGAGAACTCAGACTTAGAAAAAATATTTTGGCAATGACATATCAGACAACAGACCAATCTCTAAAAGTATAGGAAACATCAAGACCTCAACAAGAAAAAGACAAATAGTGCTTCCCCAAAGAAGATATTCAGGTGGCCAACAAAGATATGAAGAAATGCTCAAGATCATTTGCCATTGTTGTTGACAAGTGCTGTCCAGACCAACAGTGATTTGTTGTTGCCATTGTGTAGTGCTGTCAAGTCGGTTCTGACCCATAGCAACCCTGTATAGGGTTTCCAAGGAGCAGCTGGTGAGCTTGAACCTTGCAGTTCAAACAGCTTTGCAATTTAACTCATTAACCCACAGTGCCACACCAGGACTCCACCAATAATGATTGTTGTTGTTGTTGTTAAGTGCCGTTGAGTCGGTTCCGACCCATAGCGACCCTGTACAGGGTTTCTGAGGGTGTAAATCCTTACGGGAGTAGAAAGCCTCATCTTTCTCCCGCGGAGCGGCTGGTAGTTTCGAACCGCTGACCTTAAGGTTCGCAGCCCGATTCGTAACCACTACGCTACCAGAGAGAGATGCAAATCAAAAGAACAATAAGACATCATCTTGCCCCAAATTGATAGCAAAATTAAAACACACACACACACACACACACACACACAGAAAATGACAAATGTAGATGAGGTTGTGGAGAAACTTGAATCCACCTACACTGCTGATGGTGGTGGTGGTTATGTGCCGTGGAGAAGTTTCTGACTCATAGCAACCACAGGGTTTCCGAAGCTGTGAATCTTTATGGGAGCAGAAAGCCTCAGCTTTCTCTGGCAGAACAGCTGGTAGTTTCAAACTGCTGACCTTAAGGTTTGTAGCCCAATTCGTAACCACTACGCTACCAGAGCTCCTGCTGATAGAACTGTATAATGGTGCAACCACAGTGGGCGTGGTGTTTCTTCAAAAAGCCATACACAGACATATCATATGACCCAGCAATTCCTTTATTCAGTAAACACCCCAGAGAAATAAGATCCATGACATGAATAGATACAAGAATACATATGTTCATCAGAACCAATTCGATGGCACTTAAAAACAACAACATGTTCATCACAATAGCAAAATGATGGAGACAACCTGAATGCCCATCAACGGAAGAATGGATAAACAAAGTTTGGAACAGGCACACAATGGAATATTAAGCAATATTGAAGAATAATGATGAATATGTGAAACACCTCATAGCATGGATGAAGTTGGAGGACATTATACTTAGTGAAATTGGTCTGTTCACAAAAAGATAAATATATGAGACCACTATTGCAAAAAGTCCAGAAAGGGAAAGAAAGATTTTTTGATAATTACCAGGGTTGAAAGGGAAGAGGGAGTAATCCACTGGCTAGAGGAAGGGCACACAATAATTCCAGTGATGGGAAAGGCAAGATATAAGGGGGAGGTAGGCATAAGAATGATGAAGGCAGGAGAAGACACTGGGAAGAGTGCAGGGTTAAAGGGAACAGAGGTGAATACTGTTATATATGCAAACCTGCAATAACAGTGATCTATGGGTAAATACACGGATAGATACATAGGCCGAAAGATGTGGGAGGGAGAGTAGGAATATACCCATAAATACCTAAAGGTGTCATAGAGGATATTTGGACCTGGGTATTTACCTTTGTTGCAAACATATTCATGAATTTGGTGGAGCATTATTGTTGCTAAGTGTCGTCAAGTCAGTTCTGACTCATAGTGACCCTGTATAGGATTGCTTAAGAGTTGCTGTTGAACTTGAACAGTAAACCTTGTGGTTCAAACCACAAACTACAAACTTTGTAGTCCAGTGCATTAACCCACAGCACCACACCAGCATACAGAGGCCCAAAATATGAAAATTTCTAAGACATTACCAAACACTTTGAGGGAATAAGTTCTGGGCCTTGTGGCTCAGGACCTTGTTCTTGGGGGGCCACCATGGTCAATTAGCATAACATAGTCCACAAAGATAAGATTCTACATCTTACTTTGGTAAGTAGTGACTAGGATCTTAAAAGCTCTTAATCAGGCATCTAGTAAAGTTCAAGAATTGGTCTTTCTTGTCTCAAGGAAAGACTGATGAAAATCGAAGATACTTGAAAACAGCTAGTCCAATGGACTCATGAATCATTCTCTGCAACCCTGAGACCAAAAGAACTAGATGGTGCCTGGCCACCAAGACTAACTGCTCTGAAAGTGATCATGTTAGAAAGTCCAGGATCAGATAGGAGAAAATGTAGACAAATCTCAAAATCGGGTTACTGGTGAGATTGGCCCTTGTCACCATTCAGGTCTGAAACTGAACTAACTCAGTCCAATAGCTCAATTTTCAGTCAAGCAATAGATCGGCCTACAGGGGAGACAACAACACTAGTGAGGTGTTTACACCATAGACTGCTCAACCATTCAAGATCAAAAGGGCAGCATTTACCTAAGAAGAGAATTCAGAAGGTTTGGGAAAAAAGAAGGAATGAAAATGGGAACCACAGAGAGGAAGTGGGATAAGTGATGTTGCATTGAGATAAAACAAAGTGTATGATTTATTGAATATAAAACTAATGATCTGGTTTGTAAACCTTCACTCAATGCACAATAAAAAGTTTCCTTTTAAAAAGGAAGAAATATTATAATCTAACTGCCCAGTATGGAAAGTCCATTGAAATCTTAAGAATATATGTGTATTTGTGAATATTATTTAACTTAATTAAGGAAGAGTCAATTCATAACAATGAAAGGCAAAATTTTCCTCTTCTTTCACATGAATGATTGTGGGTGTGTCTGTTTAAAGGATGATCTCAACAACAACAATAACAACAATGGGAAGAAAGAAAGGATAAACACTGCTTGACATGCACTTACAAGAACCTATGTGAAATTCAACCAAGAGAAGCTCTTCATTCTCATATGGGGCTCTGCCATCTTACTTTATGGGACCTTTCTTGGCAGATGTGGGCTGCTATCTTTTATCTCCATAGACTATTAAGAAAATATATTCTTTAAAATAAAATCAGTCCTTTACAGTGATGATGAGTGGGTGATTCGAATCCCACAAACTATTTACAAACACTGAATAAAGCCAAAAAAACTAAACAAAACAATTTTTCCACTGGAAGCTGTCATTCATTTTCCTGGCAGGCCCCATCACACCACCTTTCTATTTGTAGGGTTCCTGATAGCGTGCCTGGGGCTTAGCCAAGACAAGGACAGCAGTGATCAGTCCTCCACTACAAAACTCCATTTTGCTATAGAGAGAAGTCTTTCATAAGTGAGGACAGAAAACCAAAGCTCTTTTTCTATTGCAACCTCTATTTTTCTGGGTGTGAGAAGGGTGTTCCCTCTTCCATGAAATCTTCCTTACCTGGCTCCCACCTCAGGATTAGTTTCTCTTTTCAAAGCATTCCCATAGACTTTATTTTATCTTTTTTTTTAACTGACATATCTTCTATCTGGTATACTCTGGCCACCTGTGTGTTTTTTCCCTCCTCCTTGCACTAGGATCAGATCCTCTTTGAGGGCTTGGCATAGGACTTTGTACAGAGCAGACATTTGGTAACTGTTGCTGTACTAATAGACCAATCTCTTGCTTCTTCAATATTTTAGGAGTTAGAAATAGACATTAGAAATAGACTTTCCTAATTGCACTAATTCTAGGAAACTTTTCAGAATAGAAGACTTTTTATTAAAAGTGTGGCTACATTAGTTTTAAAAAAATAATGTTGCACCATTAACAAAGTAATTCCAAATAGAGGTAATTAGGAAGCTGGTAATACTAGATTTAAAAGAATTGGTTGGCAGTAAGAGTATCTGTCATAAGATAATAGAATATATATAGAACTTTAACACATTATCTTAAATACTTAATTGCTCCCAAGCCTGTTTATATTCTTAATATATACTGTCTGTAAACAATTTTTATCTGAATAGCATTCAGTTTACAGTTTGTATATTTTCATTATGTTGTCTAATTCTTAAAATTTTATGAAATATGTGTTTCTGGAGTTCTGGTGTGGCGTTGTACAGTAATGCGCTGGACGGCAATGTCGGTTTGAACCACAAGATCAGTGGTTCAAACTCACCAGCCACTCCTCAGAAACCCTATACAGAGACGCTATGAGTCAGAACCAACTCAACGGCACTTACCAATATGTATTTCTAATACTACCGTCACCTTACAAATGAGTAAACTAAGGTTAAGAGACTTTCTGGAAAATTTTTTTGGCATTGCAAGGAGTTGAACCTACATAGTCAAATTCCAAATTTCAGACCCTGAAATTTCGTATTTGCCAAAGTATAGTCCTTCAATCATCAGCAACATCAGTCCAGATGCTGTGTGAACTATAAAATTTCAAATTATTCAGATCTAAAGAGAAATGAATAAAATTTCACTATAACTAAATAAGCAGAAAGGCAAACCCATTGGAGAGTTGTAAGCCAGGGGTGAGGAAAGAAAAGGACTGTTACAATGTTCTCAGTTCTGAACTGTGTGTCTTGTTTAGCAACTTTAGAAAAATTGAAAGAAACAACAGAGCACTGAAACAACTTTCAAATGATCTCAGGCTGTTTTACTTGTACAATGACTACATGCGTAAGCTAGCTGCTCTGATTTACATGATAACCTGCCAGATGAATAAAAGAAAGCTTTTTAAAAATGCTTAAGAAGAGCAAAGGGAAAATACAAGATGATTGTTCCCACCTAAGCAGGCTGAACTTTCACACATTCAGAATGCTTAACTTTGTGGAAAGATTGAAGTGAATTCATTAGAACTGACCCAGTTCCAGTGGCCAGTTCAAAGAAAAAGTAAGACTGAAAAACCCTCTGGTTGGAGGCCAAGTCTGTCCCTGCAGGTTCTCAGTACCAACTGCAGATACCTGTGAGAATTCTTCAGAGCATTTAAGGACAAAATCAGGGGCCTGGCAGTACAAGCTTCAGAGTGCTGATGTGGGGCTATTGATTCAGACACAAGCTTAGGCATTGATTGATGGGGCAGAATTCTATTGTATTTTATTTACCGTGCACATGGTGTTTTCTGCACCCTACATGCTCTTGCATGCACTGCACTAGTACTACTTCATTTAATCCTTACCAGAGCCCATTTAGGCCTGACTATTATGATCCTCATTTTACAGATGAGCAAGTTAAGGACAGAGAAGTGAGATTCTCCAATGCACAAGAGAACAAAACACCGTTCAGACCTGTGCCACCCTCACAATTGTTTTATGTTTGAGCTCATTGTTGGTGCCATTGTATCAGTCCATCTCTTTGAGGGTCTTCCCTTTTTTGCTGACCCTTCACTTTACCAAGCATGATGTCCTTCTCCAGAGACTGGTCCAGGCAACATGT
>NW_006408662.1:7743902-7745274 GCF_000296735.1 Chrysochloris asiatica
AACAACTACAGAATGACGTACATGGCAGCATCAATCTAAACTCAGTCGACAAAAGGAAGAGTCAAGAACAGAATAAAATTATGGATCTGGGAGGTCAGTCTATGATCAAGACAATTACAATGTGAAAAAAAGTAAACACAGATTAACAGAGATCCAGGTGGTGGGAAGGTCAGGTAGATTACTGGATAAAATAGACTGTCTTAAATGGAAGGAAGAACTAATGGAACATAAGGTAACTACAATGGGGTTGGGGTGAGGGGTTTACTTTGGGTGTTGGGGAGGGCAATATAAGAAGGGGGGAGGAGGCAGAAGAACAAGATAGATAGGGGAACACTGAGACAGGTTTGCATGGCTTAGTGGGAAATGGTTGATGTTCAACCATTTCAAGAGGCAGCATATGATCAAGAGCCAATGATACTGAAGGAAGAAGTCCAAGGTGCATTGAAGGAATTGGCAAAGCACAAGCCACAAGGAATTGATGGAATAAATTCGAAACCTTTCAAGAAAGTGAGGTGGCACTGGGGGCACTCACTCATCTATGCTAAGAAATTTGGAAGACAACTATCTGGCCGACTCATTGGAAGAGATCCATATTTGTGCCCATTCCTAAGAGAGGTGACTGAACAGAATACGGAAATCATCACACATTATCTTTGATATCCCATGCCAGTAAATTTTACTAAAGGTAATACAAAAATGGCTGCAAGCATACATTGACAGAGAACTTCCAGAGGTTCAAGCTAGATTCAGAAGAGGATGTGGAATGAGGGATATCATTGCTAATGCCAGATAGATCTTGGCTGAATGCAGAGAATACCAGAATAAGATGTTTACCTGTGCATTATCGACTATGCAAAGGCTTTCAATTGTGTAGATCATGGCAAGCTATGGACAACTTTGCAAAGTATGAGTATTCCTGAACACTTAATTGTGCTCATGAGGAATCTGTACCTGGACCAAGAGGCAGTTGTTTGAACAGAACATAGGAACACTGAATGGTTTAAAATTAAGAAAGGTGCAAGGAGGGGGGTGATTAACTTTCCAGTCTAGGAGTGGAAGTCCCTAGAACAATCAATGGAGAAGAGCGGAGAGCAGGACCCTACCCAAAGAAGCAGTGATGCCTGAGATGGAGGCAGAGACTATGACATGGAGAGATGGAACAGCTGGGGACTTTAGGTCCAGAGAGGGAGAGGGACTGTGTGCTGAAGACCGGGGAGATGTAGGGGGCAGGCTTGCAGTGTGTACCCTTTGGCTGGTTGATGATGCATGGAGGGGATTGTAACCATGGCACGAAAAGATATACAATAGAATGAATGTAAAACTAATGTTCTCCCATGTAAACTATCACATAATTCACAATAAAACATTTTTT
>NW_006408662.1:7745374-7748455 GCF_000296735.1 Chrysochloris asiatica
ATCAGTCCATCTCTTTGAGGGTCTTCCCTTTTTTGCTGACCCTTCACTTTACCAAGCATGATGTCCTTCTCCAGAGACTGGTCCAGGCAACATGTATGAAGAACAAGAGATGAAATCTCCCCATTGTCACTTCCAAGTAGTAACCTAGTTGTACTTCTTCCAGAACAAAAAGTGGCTCACCAGGACTCTAAGCCAGGCCCCTTGGTGTCATAGTCTTGTTCTGTCAAGGCTTCCTAGGGCCCAATCCACCTCACTGTTAAAGAATACCACTACTTCACAAGCTGCTGGTTCTCCTCTTAAAGGGAAGGGCTGGGATCCTAATATTTGGGCTTTTACTCCTGCAAGTACAAGAAAATTAATATTTTTCTGTCTACTCCTTATCGTACAAATAAAGCAGAATAAATGTTGAGACCAGCTTCGGGCTCTAGGCCCATATACTAAGGTTATGTGCCTGTGGACAGGATGCTAGCTTGCAGAACATGCCCTTACAGATTTAAATGAATATGTACTTTTTGTTTTGTATGTGTACATCAAATGCTTTTCCTTTGTTCATTTGTGAAATATAAGATGTAAAAGGAAAAGCACAGGGAGGAAGTACGGTAACTTGTTGCAGGAGGGGATTGTAACCAACAAGATGGAACAAAGTTTATAATTTATTGAATGTAAAACTGATTATTTTTTCACTCAATTCACAATACAAAGTTTTTTAAAAATATCATTTTATCTTCTGGCCAACTGGGTTATCAGTTCAATTTCACCAGCAGGGAATAGATTTTTAAACTATTATTTTCCAATCTGTGCTCAATGATATGACACGAGGAATAGAAGCCAATAGGCTTTCAGTAGTCAGGCAAGTCTAAAAACAAGATGCGCTAATTGAAATTATGGGGATCATTCCTATGCATGGTTTTTATACTGTAAACATGTTGCTTTGTATGAATATGTCTATTAATGCCATTATTCTGTATATTTTCAAACTTTAAATAAACCCTTATACTTCATTACTTTAAGGAACTCTGATAGTGTAGTCATTATAAGTCATGCTGCTAACTTTAAGGTCAGCAGTTTGAAACTACCAGTCACTGCGTGAGGGATAGATGAGATTTTCTGCTCCTGAAAAGATTACAGTCTTGGAAACCCTATACAGGGTTGCTATGAGTCAGAAATAACTCCACGGAATACCACCACCACTTCATTTCTTTGGAATGTCACAATTCCAAAGAGGTGACCCAACAGAAAGCAAAAATCATCAGACAATATCATTAAAAATCTTGCTAATGATAATACAAAAACAGCTATAACCATGCATTGACAGAGATCACCCTGAAGTTAAACTGGATTCAGAAGAGAGTGTGAAATAAAGGATATCGTTGCTAACATCAGATAGATATTGGCTGAAAGCAGAAAATACCAGCAAGATGTTTACTTGTACTTCATTGACTATGCAAAGGCTTTCAATTGTGTGGATCATGACAAGCTCTGAGAATTCTGGAACACTTAATTGTGTTCATGAGGAACCCATACACAGACCAAGAGGCAGTTGTTTGAATAGGACATGGGAACACTGGATGGTTTAAAATTATTAACAGTGTGTGCCAGGGTGTACCCTTTCACAATACTTATTCAATCTGTATACTGAGCAAATAATCTGAGAAGTTGGAAAATATGAGGGAAAACATGGCATCAGGATTGGAAAAACATTATTAACAACTTACGATATGCAGATGATACAACCCTGCTTGCTGAAAGTAAAGAGGACTTAACATACATATTGATGAAGATCAAAGACCTTTGGTATGGGTTGCACTCAAAGTAAAGAAAACAAAAAGCCTCATCAATGGACCAATAAGCAACATTCACATAAATGGGAAAAGATTGAAGCTGTCAAAGACTTCATTTTGCTCAGCTCAACCATCAACACTCATGGAAGCAGCAGTCAAGAAATCAAATGACATATGGCATTAGGCAAATGCTTGATAAGAACTCTTCAAAGTATTGATGGGTAAAGATGTCAGTCTGAGGACTAAGGTGCACCTAACCCAAGCCATGGTATTTTCAATAACCTTATATGCACGTGAAAGTTGAGCAGTGAATTAGGGAGACCCTAAGAGAACTGATGCATTTGAGTTATGGGGTTGGAAGAGAATATTGAAAGTACCATGGGTTACTAGAAGAACACACAGATCTGTGTTGGAAGAAGTGCAATCAATGTTCTTTGGAAGCCAGGGTGGCCAGACTTCATCTCTCATACCTTGGACATATTGTTAGGAGGGACCAATCCCCGAATTGCTTGGTAAAGTGGAAAGTCGGAGAAAAAGAGGAAGACCCCCAATAAAATGGATTAGTACAGTGGTGGTAGCACTGGGCTCAGGCTTAGCAATGATTGTAAAGTTGGCACAGGACCAAGCAGTGTTTCATTCTGTTGTGCATAGGGTCACAATGAGTGGGTATCGACTAGATGGCACTTAACAACATCAACAACAATATCACTTCTTGTTTTATAACTTGCTTTTTATGTAAAATATTTTAAAAATATATTCAGATTAATGCATTTTAATGCTGCAAGTGTAAATGCAGTTGGTTTGAATGCATATTAATGCCACATAGGTAGTTATATTTCGACTATCATCTCTAGTTAGAGTTGGCTTTAATAAACAATAGAGTCCACTTCATACATATCCACCAGGCATATGTCAGTGGAGGTCTATGATGCTGAACAAGTTTCCACAGAGCTTCCAATCTAAGGCAGACTAGGAAGAAAGGCCTGGTGATTTATGTCTGAAAGTCAGCCAGTGAGAACCCTATGGACCAGAACAGTTAGATCTGCCACTGTTGAAGGGATTGACACAGGATCAGACAGTGCCTTGTTCTACTATGAATGGGATCTGCATGGGTTAGGACCAACTCAACAACGACTGCTACAACAACAGAGTGGAGACGATAGTGTGCCGATCGCCTGGGGAACACAAAGATGGCTGCCACTGTATGAGGGGAGAGCCCATCCCCCAAACTGCCAATCCTGACAGTATCCTCTGGAAACCTTGGCTCCATCTGGCCACTGCTCTGTTTGACAAACTTCAC
>NW_006408662.1:7753635-7755338 GCF_000296735.1 Chrysochloris asiatica
CACTCTGGCTATACTTCTTCCAACACAGATCTGTTTGTTCTTTTGGCAGCCCATGGTACTTTCAATATTCTCCTCCAACACCATAACTCAAATGCATCAGTTCTTCTATGGTCTTCCTTATTCACTGTTCAACTTTCACACGCATATGAGGCTATTGAAAATACCATGGCTTGCATCAGGGACAACTTAGTCCTCAGACTGACATGACATCTTTACTCTTCAACACTTTAAGGAGATCTTGTCAAGTAGATTTTCCTAATGCAATATGTCATTTGATTTACTGACTGCTGCTTCCATGAATGTTGAAGGTTGATTTGAGCAAAATGAAGTCTTTAAGAACTTCAATCTTTTCTCCATTTATTGTGATGTTATTTATTGATTCATTGGTAAGGATTTTTGTTTTGTTTATGTTTTGTTTTCTTTACCATCTAGTTGGTACCTTAAAAATTAATATAAATCCCTGAACCCATAATGTATTCAGTTCATATTTCCCCAATCATCACATTTGATAGTTTATTTACTGGAATAGATTCAAAGAAATGCCCATACATTGAGATTAGTTGATAATGTCTTTGTATTATTTTTTAATGTATACAATTTTCCCTCTTTACCCTCAGTGCTCCTCCACTTGTAGCTTCTTTGATGTGCTGAGTTACTTTTTGTCCTGTAGAGTTTCCCATAGTCTGAATTTTGCTGGTGTATTACCATGGTGTCATGTAACATGTTCCTCTAACCTTTGGATCAAACATGGTAACTAGATATAGAGGATCTAGATCGCATTTGGTTTTCTTTCGCAGGACCACGTACATCATGGGTGCTTTTTTGACATCAGGATGTTGACTTGTAAGGTCTTGAATGACAAACGACCAGATAACTAAAGACTTCATTCAGGTGTGGGACACTGAGTTGGAATTTTACCACCAACTTTCTAAAGAAAGAGTTCAGTCAGT
Source organism: Chrysochloris asiatica (assembly GCF_000296735.1). NCBI lineage: Eukaryota > Metazoa > Chordata > Mammalia > Afrosoricida > Chrysochloridae > Chrysochloris > Chrysochloris asiatica. The sequence continues at coordinate 7,754,586 of NW_006408662.1, forward strand.
GGAAGCTGAGGAGGGGATGCTGAAAGATTTCAATTCTGTCTGTATCTGACATGGGCCTGAATTCAGCCAAAGAGCACACAGAGCATAATTTGGCTTAAGTAATAAAAGTTGAGGATGACAACACATGGCCGGTGAATCCAATGACCAGGAGGTCAACTGTACACATGGTATGACTCTGGCACAAAGCTGATGGCAGTTAACTACTGAGTATTAGCCAGGAGAAAGGCAGAGAACGCGGCCCTATTCCACACACCAGTGTTACATTTGTGTGCACTGCCCTTAGGAATGGTCAAGCCCATGCAGTTTTAAATACGTACTCACAAAGAACTTGACCAATGGGCCCAAGTGTAACAACAATTGTGAGGGTGGCTCAGGACTGAGCTGTGTCACCTTCTGTCAGGCATAGGTTTGCTGTGAGTCTGAGATGACACAAGGGCACCCAGCAACAACACCACCAACAAGTGTCTCTGGGTGGGAGACATAGGATCGCACAGGCTTTAGAATTGTAATTATGTGAGTTCAAATTATATCTGCCACAGTTTAGTTGAGTAACTTTGGACAAGTCTAATAACTTTTGGAACTCTTGATTGCTTCATCAGAAAAATGGGGATCGTAATATATGGTTCTGATGTTGGGGATATTGGGGGGGAAATGAATAGAAAATTCCCAGCTCTATTCTTGACACATAAGGAGCTCTGGTAGCGTAGTGGTTACGAATCGGGCTGCGAACCTTAAGGTCAGCGGTTCGAAACT
>NW_006408662.1:7755438-7759753 GCF_000296735.1 Chrysochloris asiatica
TGAGGGGAGAGCCCATCCCCCAAACTGCCAATCCTGACAGTATCCTCTGGAAACCTTGGCTCCATCTGGCCACTGCTCTGTTTGACAAACTTCACACTTGTGTTTGGTTGGACTAAGCTGCCCTTCTCCACATTACTGCATTGCCAGCTATCTTATTACAGCTGTTTAATATTACTGATGCTGTCTAGTTTCATGAAGCATATTTCAGGTTCTCCCGAAATTCACCCATTGTCAAAGGCCACCCAATACTACTTTGTGGAAGCAATGCTATTGTCCATCTCTGCCCATCCACCTCTGCCAAATGTTGATGAAAATCTGTGGCTGGGTGTTAGAACTATACCACACATCCCTACAGGAAGAGATCTCGATTTTCAACTCTTTTGTAAAGCTGGGGAAGAAAAAACCCAGCCAATCCTATCATAGGTGCCATCTTGGAGAACTTAGCTTCTAACCCCTAGCTCTTCCCACCAGGTGGTGGCTGCACCCCACTTTAGTGGGCTCTGAGCTCAGTTAGTGAGCTCTGATGGGATTTATGTCTATAAAGCAAACAGACCGAGGGCAAATCTCTAATTATGACTGTATACGAGTTTCAAAAAGAGACTCAAATGGCTATTAACCTCTTTAATGTTGGCAGAGGAGGTCAACCACATCTCCTTGAAGGTAAAAGGAGTTTGAAAGATAACTTGTTTGTATCAATACTGTTCTTTGGACTGTGCCTCAACGTGGCATATTTATTTCATGCTTTCAAGAGAAGTTTTACAAACTGACAATGCAGAGCAAAGAAAAATGTCCCATTCATTTGTTTCTCTCAACTTGCATTCTTTGAAAGGAATATGCAATACACAGAGTGCTTTACATTAAAACTTTACATCCATCCTTTGAGGTGTGCATCATTGTTTTTTCTTTATAACATTGATTGGCGGTAAGGGGTAGAATTATAGGAGAAACTCTGTGTTGTTTGTTTAGAAATACAGAAGAAACTAAGAGCTGAATTTGATCAAGGGGTAATTTTTGAAGTTCTAGAAATCGGATCCAAGAACTGTTAATGGATAAGAAGAGCAAGGCCTTACCACGTACTTCAGTCTGACTCTACAGCCCAAATTTTAGCCAGTGCACTTCCTTGTCTCCCGCTCAGTTGCCTTCCTTCCCTGGAAACACAAATCAGTAATCTGAGTTACAACATGGGAAGAGGGGATTACATTACATGTGGACATTCACTGACAGTCTCTAATTTCATGTTTTTGTACAAAAAAAAAAAAAACAAAAAAAAAACTTCTCACTCTTTTACGAAGAAGTTGTTGAAATCAAAGAAGGAAGCCCCTGACCCTCCCCAAACTGAAGCCAAAGCAAAGATGTGGAAGGCCAAGAAGGCAGTGCTGAGAGGTGTCCACAGCCAAAACAAAAAGAAGAGCCACACATCACCCAACCAAGACTCTGGGCTCTGGAGGCAGCGCAAATATCCTCGGAAGAGCACCACTATGCCATCATCGAGTTCCCTCTGACTACTGAGTCAGCCATGAAGGAGGTTAAAGATAACACACACTTGTGTTCACTGTGGATATCAAGGCCAACAAGCAGCAGATCAGACAGGCTGTGAAGAAGCTCTCTGACATTGACAGCCAGCCCGATGAAGAAAAGAAGGTATATGTTCAACTGGCTCCTGACTAGGATGCTCTGAATGTTGCCAACACAATTGGGATCATCTAAAACTGAGGAGTCCTGGTATGGCGCTGTGGGTTAATGCACCAGACTGAAAAGCCGTTTGAACTGCAAGATCAGTGGTTCAAGCTCACCAGCTGCTCCTTGGAAACCCTACACAGGATTGCTATGGGTTGGAACTAACTCGATGGCATTTAAAAACAACAACAAACTGCGTCCAGCTGGCTAATTCTAAATATAAACTTTTCAAATACAAAAAACAACAACAACACCCTTCTCTAGATAAAAACAATAATGAAACTTGTTGCTGTCAAGTTGACCCCAATTTATGGCAACCCCATGTGTGCTAAGTAGAACTATGCTCAGGGTTATCAATGTCTGAAACCTTTTGGAAGGATCAGCACTGGACTTCAAATCACAAGGCCAGTAGTTCAAACCCACCAGATGTTCTTGGGAAATCCTATACAAGGTCACTATAAGTCAGAACCACCTGGACAACACTCAACAACAACAATTTGGAAGTTGATTGTCAGTTTTTACTTCTAAGGCACCTCTGGGTGGAGTCTAACAGCCAGCCTTTTGGTTAGTAGTCAAGTGCTTAATCATTTGCACCCTCAGGGGCTCCTAACAATAACCATTGTTGTTAAGTGCTGTCAAGTCGGTTCTGACTCATAACTGTCCTGTATAAGGTTTCCATGTATAAGGTGAGTTTAAACTATCAACCTTGTGGTTCAAACTGATCTTGAGGCCCAGTGCTTTATCCCACAGTGCCACACCACTTGTTTATTCTATGCAAAGCACTCTGGGCCAGGCAATTGACACACATTATCTCCTTGAGTCTTCACACAGAAATAAAATTTTGCCATTGATAGGATTGAGGAGTTCTGGTAACACAGTGGTTATGAATCAGGCTGTAAAGCTCAAGGTCAGCAGTTCAAAACTACAAGCTGTTCCATAGGAGAAAAATGAGGCTTTCTGCTCCAGTAAAAACTTACAGCCTCAGAAACCCTGTATAGGGTTGTTATGAGTTGGAACCAACTCCATGGCACATAACCACCACGACTATTGATAGGATTATCTGCCATTTTGTGGATTATCCATCATTTTCCAGATGAGAAGGAGCAGTTTGCCCAAGGGGTTAAACCAATAAGAAGCTGAGATTCAAGCCTTTGTCCTAAGTGCCCACCATCACCCAGTGTACACATACTCTTCCCTAGAAGCTGTGACAGCAACAAGATGGGATGGATCTGAACTCCTCCGTTTCTAGCTTTACCTCTGGGTGTTTGGCTACTCCAGTTCTCTCCCCACCCTCTGGGGTACTCTAAGGGCAAGGGCCAAAGGCAGCCAGAAAAAAGGGAGAGGATGCCTGACAGGACGTCACACAGCACTATGTAGTTTCTGTCACTGAGACTCATACATTCAAGTGCACACACATCTCTGGTTGTCAAAGTACAGGCTCTGTTCTCCTTCCTGCCATGTGGCAGTGCTTCCTTGAGAATCTTAGGTAATCTCAACTCTTGAGTCTGTTTCACAAAAAGCTCACTTTGTCAATCTGGCTAGCCCCAGATTGGGTAGTAGGTGGGCAGTCTCATGTGTGCATACAGAACACAGGTCAGCTAAGGTAGAGGCTCAGAGCCACAAGTGGAGGACCAAGCATGTTTGTATCCATTACTAACTTTATACCAATTATATCCCTCTTGTATTTTTGCATCTCAAATACCCTTATGCCCACCACACGTCTATCACGTTGTTATACTGTGCTGGCTTCTGAGTTGCTGTGATTCTGGAAGCTATGCCACAGGTATTTTAAATACCAACAGGGTCACCCATGGTAGACAGCTTTCAGTTGAAGACAGACAAAGAACTACTTCTAAATATTTAGTCACTGAAAACCTTATGAATAGCAGAGAAACACTGTCAGATACCATGCCAGAAAATGAGTCCCTCAGGTTGGAAGGCACTCAAAATGCGACTGGGGAAGAGCTGCCTCCCCAAAGTAGAGTTGACTGTGATGATGCAAATGGAGTAAAGCCTGTGGGAATAAAGCCCATGAGACTTTCATTTGCTGATGGGGTATAACTCAAAATGACGAAAAACAGCTATAAACATCCATTAATAATCGGAACATGGAATGTACAAAGTACGAATCTAGGAAAATAGGAAATTGTCAAAAATGAAATGGAACACATAAACATTGATATCTTAGGCATTAGTGACCTGAAATGGACTGGTGTTGGCCATTTTGAATCTGACAGCCAGATGGTTTACTATGCCGGGAATGACAAATTGAAGAAGAATGGTGTTGCATTCATTGTCAAAAAGAATATATCCAGATCAGTCATGAGGTACAACACTGTGTGGATAGGATAATATCCATGCGCCTATAGGGAAGCCCAGTTAATACCACTATTATTCAAATTTACGCACCAAACACTAAAGCCAGTGAGGATGAAATAGAAGAATTCTACCAACTTCTTCGATCTGAAATTGATCAAACATGCAATCAAAATGTATTGATCATTACTGGTGATTGGAATGCAAAGGTTGGGAACAAAGAGGAAGGATCAGTAGTTGGAAAACATGGCCTTGGTGATAGAAATGATGCTGGAGATTGCATGATAGAATTCTGAAAATCAATGATTTGTTCATTTCAAAT
>NW_006408662.1:7759853-7761329 GCF_000296735.1 Chrysochloris asiatica
AGAAGTTAGGCAGTATCGCATGGGCTAAGTGGGACACAGGTAAATGATGAGGTATGCACAATCTTGGAACAACAGGGCTCCAGGATACAGGGATTGAGGCATGGTTTGAAGGGGTAAAAGAGGGGAATAATGTTAAGATGCTTGGCTGTCTTTTGAATCTTGGTTTCCCTTGCCTATCATTGTAAAATAGACACTTTAGGGAGCAGAAAGGAATAGCCAGAAACATCACTACAGAAAGCTTGTAAGTCCGTCTTCAGCCTACAACCTTAAAGGGGGCTAGAAGTTGCCCAGTGAAAGAGGCTTCCTGTGGAGCCTTTACATTGCATAAGACCATAGGTGGAATCCAGAACCCCATCCAGAATCATCTGAGGTAGGAAATTTCCACTGGAAAGGACAAGTAGACCAGCCTGGAGTGGCCAGAAAAACAGAAGATACTTCGTGAAAGACCCGCAGGAAAAATCAGAAACAAGAACAGCAGTCTGATTACTACAAGTACAAGTAAGCTGTTCACCTGGGAGCCATCAAGGCAAGTGGTCGGGACCCCTCAGAGCAAACTCCCTTCCAAGACTGAGACTCAAGGGGAATACATGAGCAGGCAGGTGGTCTGTCTGGTGACCACACTAATCACCAATAAGGGGAAGGGGGGGGGAGGGGGGAAACAGCAATGAAGTTGTGAGCTAAGTCCGACCACATTTAATAGACCCTGTGAACCCGGGTGGAGACCTGGATGGACAGCAGTACAGCAAGACCCGGGGGACTCCTGGGCCCAGAGGCAGTGACATGACCACAAAGGACTAGAGCAGATAGTGAAGTATCCAGCTGATATGAAGTGAGGGGAGATGCACAAGAACACCCCTACTTGCAGATAGTACCCACTTGACCTGGCTTCAATGGCTGGATGATCAGAAATCGACTAGAGAAAGAAAGAAGGGGTGGGGGAGGAGTAACCCACTACAATTTGATGAACTTTACCTATACTTGTGAATGTAATAGATCAAAACAAGGATCGAATCTTTACAGTGAGGATTACTGACACCCCCCACCCCGCACCCCACCCCCGTTGGTACACAGGGTTGACAGGGATGGGCGCTTAGACATTGGCTACCCAAAATGGGGAGGCCTGACATACTGCATTAGGCAAATCTGCTGCACAAAACCTTTTTAAAGTGTTGAAGAGCAAAGATGTCAGCTTGAGGACTAAGGTTCCCCTGACCCAAGCCATGGTGTTTTCAATAACCTCATGTGCATGCGAAAGCTGGACAGGAAGACCATAGAAGAACTGATGCTTTTGAGTTATGGTGTTGGAGGAGAATATTGAAAGCGGGCTGCCAAAAGAACAAAGAGATCTGTGTTGAAAGAAGTGCAGCCAGAGTCCTACTTGGAGGCCAAGATGGCCAAACTTTGTCTCTCATACTTTGGACATATTGTCAGGAGGGACCAGTCACTGGAGAAGGATATCATGTTTGGTAAGGTGGA
>NW_006408662.1:7761429-7767699 GCF_000296735.1 Chrysochloris asiatica
TCGGAAACCCTGTACAGGGTCGCTATGGGTCGGACCCGACTCGATGGCACTTAACAACAACAACAACAACAATTCTTGACACATACTTGTTGCTGTTGTCTGACTCATAGCGCTCCCCGTATAGGGTTTCCAAGGAGCGGCTGGTGAGCTTGAACCGCCAACCTTGGCTTTCAAACCACCAACCTTGGCTTTCAAACTGACCTTGCAGTCCAGTGCATAGTAGAGACTTTAAATAAATGTAAAATAAACCCATGGGGGATAACAATAGGTTCTATTGGTATTATGTTCTTCAAGACCCACTGCAATTGAGCCACTGTCGACTCAGAGTGAGCCTGTAGGACATCGGAGACCTGCTCCTGAGGGTTTCCTAAGCTGTAAAACTTCACGGATACTGGAGTGCTAGCTGAAAGTCTGGTAGGTTCGAATCACTGACCTCTTAGCTATCAGGCCAGTGCTGAATTAACCACTTACTGTGGGGAAAACCGGATCCATTTCTTCTTTTGTTATAGGTCTATTCAAGTTTCCCACTTCAGTCTGTGTTAGTACGGGTATGTTGTATTCTTCTAAAAGCTTATCTGTTTCTTCTAGGTTTTCAAATTTGTTGGAGTTCAGTTCTTCATAATATTCTGTTATTATCCTTTTTATTTCTGTTGATTCTGTGGTGACATCACCCATATCGTAGCTTACATGTGGTATTACCATCGTCTCATTTTCTTTTATTAGATTTGCCAGTGATTTGTCAATTTTATTAATCCTTTCAAAGAAAGGTCTCTCAGTACCTTTATATTATTCTAGGGTAGAAAAACAAAAGCAATATGGGTTGTCTACTGGTGCTTTGGGAAGGACTACAGCAGGGCCTAGCTACTAAATTCATGGAGTAGTAAAAGTATATCATTTGAGCTTGGTAGCAAACCATCAAGTCTATTCAAAGGATTATAATTTTCATTAATTCAAAATACTGCTGAGCATGGAAAATGGGGTTCTCGGAAAGCACAGGGTATCAAAGACAGTTCTAGTCAAGAAAAAAATCTTCTGGCACTAGCTACCTCCCAAACTGGAGTCCTCGTGTGGCGCTGTAGGTTAAGTACTGGACCACAAAGTTAGTTTGAACCAGCCACTCCTCAGAAACCTTGACCAGGGTAGCTATGAGTTGAAACAGACTCAATGGCACTAAACAACAACCACAACCTCCTCAATGAGCCAGAGCCAAGGGTGGGTTGTCAGTGGAACCAGAGGCCCTCTGAGCTCCTTCCTGAGGAGCAATGTGAAAGAACTCATGCACAGTTTGCAGAGTAGGTGGTGGGAGGTGGTCCATGACGGGGGTTGAAACATGACATGATTCATTCATTCTAATGAACTTTTTCCCTCCTGCTATTTGCTGAAGTTAAACAAAAGGGAAACTTAGAACATGCTTTCCATTCAGCCAGAGAATGGAAAACCTGAACACAGTTCTTGATTATTTTCTTCCTGACTCTTCAGGTCGAAGATAGCTGTGATGGGAATGTTTGTCATTCATGTTCTGTCTCAGCAGAGACCAGAGCCCTGTCCCTGCAAACAAGCAGGATGAAAATTTTTGACAGTGGTAGGCAGAAACCCTGGTCCCTGTTGGCCAAGAGCACCCAAACAATGCTCATGATGCATTATTATCTGTACATTGTGAGGAGGCATCAATCTTATCCATGGATTTATCCAAGCCCAGCTCTCTTCCCAAAGCCCCTCTTTGGGGAAAAGTCATGATGGAATGACAGCATTCATTGTCAACATTATGGGTTAGTCCAAAGAGAGGTCAGGAGTTCCCTGGGGAAGAAAACCCATCACTCTGCTCATGACAGCAAGACCATGCTACTGTGTGCATTAATGTCATGAGACAAGATTTGCACACTGGCTGTCGCAGTCCACTATTGTGAAATTGCCCACAGTGTGCAAGAGGTAGTTGGTGTAGCAGTGTGTGGTTGACTTTAGCTTTCAAAATCTTAAGTTTGAGTATAGGAACTGTAACCTTCAAGATATTTGATCTTGATCAATTAACTTGTCCTCATTGAGCCTAGGTCTTCTCAACTAAGAAGTGGAGCAAATCAGAGGTCTTGAGAGGGCTGGATTGGGAGATGAGGGTAGCATACAGGGAAGCACTCTTCAGAGAAGTAAGCCTGAATCACTTTCCTTGGTGTATCATTGCAGCCTCCAGGGAGGGCAACTTGCACAAGTAACAGTTCCATTTGCCCACCATCTCTGTAAAGCACGCACAAGAACACACCTGACCTTGCACATAATGGATGGAGCCTCGCCCACTGGGATAGTGCATGAGAGCTCTGCATAGGAGTGAAGGAAAAATTAGTAAGATTTGGAAAATGACTCTTAACCTCAGAGGAGTTAGACCCTCTGGGTGCTGGAGTCCAGGCTAGGGCATTCCGAGGCCACGTGTTGGCCTGATATCTGCTCTTTAGGGTATACCATTCCCCAAGATTACATTTCCAACAGAACTAATTTCATTGTTCTGGCTTTTTTCCTCCAAAGATACCCCAGTTTCTATTCTGTTGTTGTTAAATGTCATCGAGTCAGATCTGATTCATAACAACCCTATATAAGGTTTGTGAAACTCAAATTTTTAAGGGAGCAAAAAGCTTCATTTGTCTCCTGTACAAAGCAACTGGTGGGCTCAAACCTCCAACCTTGTGGTTAGCAGTTCAGTGCCATCCGACAGAGCCACAGTTCACCCCTCAGTTGCTCACTGTTATGTGCTATAGTTGTTGTTGTTGTTAGGTGCCATTGAGTCAGTACCAACTCATAGCGACATAATGCACAGCAGAACAAAACACTGCCTGATCCTGGGGCAACCTCACTACTGTTGCCGCACTTGAGTCCACTGATGCTGCCACTTGGCCAATCCATCGCGTTGGGGGTCTTCCTCTTTTTCTCTGACCCTCCACCTTACCAAACATGATATCCTTCTCCAGCGACTGGTCCCTCCTGACAATATGCTATAGAGTTGGGTCCAATTTATGTCTAGGATTCCTGAGAGCAGCTGGTGGGTTTGAACTGCCAGCCTTTTTCTTACCACTCCAGTGCTTATCCTACAGTGCCACAACAGGGCTCTCAGGTGCTCATGTTGTTGTTATTAAGTGCCATGAAATCAATGTTGACTCACAGGGACCCTGTATTGGTTTTCTAAGGAGCAGCTGGTGAATTTGAACCATTGACTTCTTAATTAGCAATCCGTGACTATCCTAAAGCGCTACATCAGGACTCCTAGGTGCTCAGTGTTGTTATTAAGTGTCATTTAGTCGGTTCCGACTCATGTCAACCCTAGGTAGGGTTTCCAAGGAGCGGCTTGTGTGTTTGAACCACCAACCTCTCAGTTGGCAGTCCGATGCTTATACTACAGCGCCTGCTAAAACATAGCCACACTGTCCTTCTAAACATGACCATTCAGCTAAGGAAGCTGCTACTCATGGACATCTACACAACTGCATTTCCTCAGGAGTGGGAAACTGATGAGTTACGGAAGGTCTGGTGGTGTTTGGGAACAGGAAATTATCCCTCACCCATGATTTCCATGGAATTAGACAGAATAATATATAATGCTTTTCCAAAGGGAAAATGTTTTTAATAGAACAAATGAGTTAATATGAACTGCTAAATGTTCATTCTGTTAGTTACTCTTTGAGGTGACAACAATAAAGATGAAAGGCAGAAGAATAAACTGGCTCTTAAAAAATGATGTACAAAGGGTATCTTCGATGCAGTTTAGTTGAGCAGAGAGGAAGTTGTTCACAGCCAGTAGCAGAACCCTGTTGATACAGTTGTTAAAGCACCGGACTGCTAGCCAAAAGTTCCGTATCTGAACCCAGCAGCCACGCCACAGGGGACAGGTGTGGCAGGCTTCTTCCATCAAGATTTACAGCCTTGGGAACACAAGGGGCAGTTCCACCCTGACCCACAGGGTTACTAGGAGTCAGAGTCAACTCTATGAGGACAACAGGTTTGAAATGGGGGTATAGGGGGTCTACTCTAGTTCTAGTATGACACTGCAGGACAATGCACTGGACCGAAAGGTCAGTTTGAGCTGCAAGGTCAGCAGTTCAAACCCACCAGTCGCTCCCTGGAAACCCTATACAGGCTTGCTATGAGTCAGAACTGACTTGACAGCAATTAAAAACAACAACTGGTGTGAGCAGAAGTGTTCCCAAGGCACCATCCCCATCCTTGTCGAACCCACAGTCTCTGGGAGTACATGCCATCAAAGAAGCCTTCACTTCCTCACTCATTCCTCAGTCTCTCACCCACCCACTCAGCCATTCACCCACCCACCCACTCATTCACCCACTCACCTGTCCACCTGCTCACCCACCCACTCAGCCACTCACCCACCCCACTCACCACCCACCCACGCACCCTCTCATTCACTCACTCACTCGCCCATTCATTGACTCGGAATTAAGTAGTACATGTCTCCTGTGAACCAAGTCTTGTGCTCAGTAAAAAGAAATAAGCTACTTGGGCCTTTCATTCTCAGACATTACCCAGTCCCCAGATTTTATTACACTGTCACAACCTGCCTGCTTCTCCTGTCTTCTACTTCCTGTTGTGTTCTTCCTATGAAACAGCCAGAGATTCATGTCCCCAAGTCCTCTGCCCTGTTTCCTTCCACTTATGCTCTCTGGGACTCTTTCATTTGGAAAGTCTTCTTACTCAACAATTAACTCTATCTAAGCAGTTAGATCTTCTGATCTGACACTGTCGGGACAGTGCATTACAGCATTCTGATGCATGGAAGCCGTTTCTTCCAAACTTTTGCTCATGACTCACAACAAAAAAGTATACACACACATACTTAAACTAACATATATCTACAATAAAAGTTTCATCAAGCAATATTTTCATTACTCCTAGTATTCTATTCTCACCACTGCCAACCCCACATTTCTGAAACACTCATTGAAATCCACTAACTGATGTCCCAATCCCCTGCAGTCTGGAGAAGATTACAAGGACACTCTGTGTGGAAGAGCCGTCTCTGGACCTTCTCTGACCCAAAGGTCATTTCTTTAGCCCAGTGTTCCCACAGACCTTCCTTCTCTGCCCTTTGACCTACAATCCCCACTCTGCCACTTGTTAATAAATAACACTTAAATATCTCTAAATCCCTCTTTCACACAGGGAGTATCTCCATTGGGACTGAGCTGGTGGGAGGTCTTAAGCGGATTAAGTGAAGACAAGGGAAGCCTTGGGGTTTATCTTTAGCTTTTATGTTTCTAGGAACTCTGTTCCCTGTGTTTAGTCCCAGGCATGAAAGTAAGAAAAGGAGAAAGGGAAAAAAAAACAAAAGAGGAAGAAAGGAAGGGCGGGCTGGAGGAAGAGAAGATGGAAGGGATGTAGGGAGAGAGAGAAAGAAGAATGGAACAAAAACCTACAGACGCCCACCAGTGCTAGGACCCCACCTCATGCCAGCTTCAACTATTCTAAAGTCAGTCTTGGCTGTAAAGAAGGTACCAGTGACAACTTACTTCTCTTCCTGCTTCCTTCCCTTTTTCTTCATTTCTTTCTCCCTCCCTCCTCCCTCCTCTTTCCCTCTCTCTAGCCACTCATCCAATCTGCAATTAGTTGAGGGGTGTCCACTGCACTATGAGCCCTCCTCCCACAGAAGAGGACAGACAGATTTGCCTCAGTTTCTTGGAGATGACTGGCTGGGCGTGACAGTCACCAGACAGAGAATCACAAATGGGTTCAATAGAAAAGCAAAGAGGACAGACAGAGTGTGCTCAGACTCCCAGCCAGAACGACCCATCTAACTCCACCGTAGTTATGTGCAGTACTGCAAAGACTGTGAAACCCAATGGAGACCTCTGTGACATTTATAAGGCATATTTCCACTGTGGGCATCCTTAGAAAGATGTCAGTGGCATATCTGTCTGGGCCAAGCTGAGTGACCTTTGGCCCCACCCTGCCTGAGGCAGTGCCTGCACAAAGAAGGTGCTCAGTGAACATTTGCCAATTTCACCTACAAGGGTCAATGTGAAACTTTTTATAAATCTGATTCTTTTAAGACTGGTGGTGGTTATGAGCTACAGAGTCAGTTCTGACTCACAGCAACACTTTATAAGGTTTCTGAGGCTATAAATCTTTATGGGAGCAGAAAGCCTCATCTTTTTCCTGTGGAACAGCTAGTACTTTCAAACTGCTGACCTCAAGATTAGCAGCCCGAGGATAACCACACTCCATCAGAGCTCCTTTTTTTTAAGACTAGCACTGTCCAACAAAATTGTAATGCAA
>NW_006408662.1:7773839-7779614 GCF_000296735.1 Chrysochloris asiatica
GGAAGACCCCCAACGAGATGGATTGGCCAAGTGGCAGCATCAATGGACTTAAGCATGGCAACAGTAGTGAGGTTGGCCCAGGATCGGGCAGTGTTTCATTCTTATGTGCATAAGGTCACTATGAGTCAGTACCAACTCAATGGCACCTAACAACAACAACAACAACTTTAAAGGCAAGAAATGACTAGCTTACAAGCTTTCAATAGGGAGCCTAGTTCCAGATGGGGTGGGGAGAAGGTAGAATCTTCACTGAATGATTTCCAATCCTTTGGGACCAGGCTGGAAAAAGGAAATGAGGATAAGACTCTTGTGGTACAATAGTGAACAACTGCCATCAGGACTGACTGTGAGGGTAGGAAATATAGAGGTAGATGTTTTCTGACAAAAGGAGGGGAGTGATTGATTTTGTAGCCCAGTAGTGGAGGTCCCTGGGACCATCAATGGCACTGAATTGGTTCCTGGGACCCTACCCAGAGAGGCTGAGATGCCAGGGATGGAGACAGACGATGATGTAGACAGACAGAGCAGCTGGGGACACTGAATTCAGGGAGGGAGAAGGGCTGCTTGATGATGGCTGGGGGGTGGCCCTGTGGGGTGTATCCTTTGGTTATTTGATGATGCATGGAGGGGATTGTAATCATTGCAAAGAAACGAAGTACGAAAGGATGAATGTAAAACTGATAATCTTCCATGTAAACCTCACAATAAAAACTTATTAAAATAAATAAAGTGAATAGAAGAAATGAGGAAGTGAAAAGGCTGAACAGAAAATTTCAAAGGGCAGCTTGAGAAAGAGTAAAGTATTGAAATGTGCAAAGACGTGGTGTTAGAAATCTGAGAGGGAAGAATAAACATGGCATTTCTCAAAACAAAACTGAATAAAAAAGTTAAGCTGCAAGTTGCAATATTGAAAGATTCTATGGGCAAAATGAGAATCCCTGGAGGTATTTGGATGTGAACTGAAAGGTTGGCTGTTTAAACCATCAACTGAGAGAAAGATGTCCCAGTCTTCTTTTGTAAAGATTTACCACCTTACTAACCTTTTGGGAAGTTCTACTCTATCCTATAGGGTAACGATGCATTAGAGTTGACTGGACAGTATGGGTTTGTTTTGTTGTTGTTGTTGTTAGGTGCCATTGAATCAGTTCCAAATTACAGTGACTTTATGCACAACAGAACAAAACACTGCCCAGTCCTGCACCAATTTCACAATTGTTGTTAAACTTGAGCCCATTGCTACTGCCCTTGTGCCGATCCATCTTATTGAAGGTCTCCCTCTTTTTCATTGAGCTTAGCAAACATAATGCCCTTCTTCAAGGACTGGTCCCCCTGATAATATTCCCGAAGTGTGAGAGAAGTCTGGTCATCTTGACTTCTCAGGAGTATTTTGGTTGTAGTTCTTTCAACACAGATTTGCTAGTTCTTCTGGAAGTCCATGGTATTTTTAATATGTTTCTCTAACACCAAATGCATTAATTACTCTATGATTTGTTTTTTAGTTATGGGCAAAATGTTGAAGAACTTTCAAGAAGATAGTGTATTTCTAAAAGAAAAAAATGAATTAAAGGGAAAAGAACACTGAAGGCACTGGTAATAAACAAGACTGTTGGAATTAATGGAATAATAATTGATATACTAATGGATGTAATGCTACAGTGCTAAGAAATTTAGAAGGTGGCTACCTGACTGAACAACTGAAGTACCGTATTTGTGCCCATTCCAAAAAAAATAAGGTCATTCAACAGAACGTGAAAATTATCTAACAATATCATGAATATCACATGCAAGTGAAATTTTGCTGCAGATAACTTTTAAAAGGTTACAGCACTACATTGAGTGGACACAGAAATTCAAGCTGAACTCAGAAGAGACTAGGGTAATATCAGATGGATCCTGACTGAAGAAGAGAAGACCAGAAAGACATTCACCTGTGTTTTATTGACTTTACAGAGGCATTCAATTGTGTGTTTTTGTTGTTGTTAGGTGCAGTTGAGTCAGCTCCAACTAATAGTGACCCTATGCACAACAGAACGAAACACTGGCCAGTCCTGTGCCATCCTCACAGTTTTTGGTACACTTGAGCCCATTGCTGCTGCCACTGTACCAATCCCTCTCATTGGGGATGTCTTTCTCCAGGGATTGGTCCCTCTTGATAACATGACCAAAATATGAGATCTAAAGTTTCATCATCCTGGCTTTTCAGAAGCATCCTGGCTTTACTTCTTCTTACACAGATTTGTTTGTTCATCTGGCAGTGGATCATGGCCAATTATGGGGATCCCAGCATACTCTGATGTGCTTATGTAGAACCTACACAGAGCCAAGAGTCAGTCATTCAAGCAGGACAAGGGAATTCCGTGTGTTTTAAAATCAGGAAAGGCATTCATCAGTGTTGTGTCCTTTGATCATACATTCCAAATCAGCGTCCATGGAAACAGCAAGACATTTAGGGAATCACTGCACTGGGCAAATCTGCTGCAAAAGACCTCTGTAAGTTTTTAAAAAGTGTTAAAAGTAAAGATGTCACTCTGAGGACTAAGGTGCACCTGACCTTCAATTGCCTGATGTGTTTGCTAAAGCTGGACAATGAATCGGGAAGATGAAAGAAGAACTGATGCTTTTGAATGATAGTGTTGGCAAAAGATATTGAGCGAACCATGGACTGCCAGAAGATTCAAACATATCTGTCACAGAGGAAGTCCATACAGTTAGGCCGCCCTTCTTCCTTAGAAGGTAGAACAGCGAGCATTCATCACATTTGCTTTAGATATGTAATCAGGAGGGACCAGTCCTTAGAGATGGACAGCATGCTTGATGAAACAGAGAGCCAACAAAAAACCAAGAAGACCCTCAATGAGATGGATTGGCACAGTGGCTGCTGTGGGTTCAAATATAATCATGATTGTTTTGTTCTGTTGTATATAAGGTTGCTATACATAAGAAACGACTTAACAGCACTTACCAACAACATCAAAAATATCACCACAACATGATCAACACAAAAATTCATAAGATGGTCCTTTCTATTTGTACTGTCTTTGAAATCCAGAATGTGTTTTATACCACAGCATATTTTTTATTTATGCTTGCCACACATGACTTGACAAGGAGTTCTGGTAGCGTAGTGGTTACGAGTCAGGCTGCTAACCTCAAGGTTAGCAGTTCAAAACTACCAGCTGTTCCGCAGGAGAAAGATGAGGCTTTCTGCTCCAGTAAAGATTTACAGCCTCATAAACCCTGTACAGGGTCACTATGAGTTGGAACTGACTCCACGGCACACAACAACAACATATGACTTGTGTCTGCTATGTTGCACAGTGCAAGTCCAGAGTCTAGCCAGGTCTCTCGCTCCTTGTGTCTGAAATTGAGGCTTGGTTCAGGAGAACGATGGTGAGTCATACAGGGGTTTTTGGTGAGCTCTACCCTTACCCTCCTCCTTATATGCCTTCATCACTGGTTTTGTATCTTGTGAGGGGACAGGGATGGGGAGAAGGATAGAAGGAGTCTGCAAGAGGACTTAGGGCTGCTGAACAGCTGTTACAAATCCAATGGCTGTCCATGGTGGAGAGAGACCCATGATAATGCCACACCTGGTCCAGCCCTGTTAGTGAGCCGCACCCAGAAGTGTACCCCATTAACACACAAATCCTTATTTAGTAGCATTGGACACAACATTAATGACTATTGTATTAAATTAGCAGTATGCACATTATGGTGACCTAAGACTTGCAACCTTAAGCTGTCTGTTCCCTGCCAGTGTACACATACAAATTGGCAATTTGATGTGAGTTCATTTAATTAGAAACAGTCAGCCATATGGCCCTTTGAGATAACAAAGCATGCCTTTGTTATAACCAGCGTTGTTCAGTCTACTATGAATTAGCTACTAGTGGTTTTATCTCAGCTCTTCTACAATTGCTTTTCTCCCTTAGAAAATGGATTTAGTACCTGTGGATGTCAGCTTTCATACAAAAACAGTTGGTATAGAGACCAGGTCCACTGATTTCAGAAGGCTAAATCTGGGAAAGGTCTTAGTCTTCTTCTAGTACTGAGGCTTTGGAAAATTCCATTTTAAATGAAAGCACATGGCGGAACCAAGTAAAGATGAATTCGTTTGCTAGGCCTGAGAAGAGGAAACAGAGCCCTCACCTGTTCAACTCAATACTTTCCTTCTCGAGCATCCCTGTATGGTTAGGGTACATTTGAAAACCACTGAGTCTAGCCAAACCATTCCTTTATACAGAAAAACGACCCAAAGAGGCTGTACAATGAAATGAAATGACACAACCAGGATCACAATCCGTCCTCTATTTTAACACTACATACTTCTAAGAGTTCTGTGGGAAAATGCTAAAAAGATCTTTGTAAATACACATGTTTTCCCTTACTTAACAACAAGCTGTGGGTTAATGCACCAGACTTCAAAGTCGTTTGAAGCACAAGTTTGGCAGTTCAAACTCACCATCAGCTCCTCGGAAACCCTATATAGGGTCACTATGAGTCAGAATCGACTCAATGGCACTTCACTACAACAACCTTAATGACAGAGTTTAGTAAGTACTGTGCAATGAAGTTCACATTCATTTTCTTTGATCCTCACAACAATGCAATAATCTGGCTACAGTCTTCACTTTACATGAGAACTGAATGGTGGCCAGTGTGGCAGCTAGGCAGTGGGTCTGACATAACACCTTAATGGCTCTGACATCCTGCCTCCCAGGCACCCAGGAGCCCTGGGCATGTGACAAGCACACGGAACACAACACATTTTCTCATACAAAGACAACATTAATGGTAGTGAGATCCCACCAGGCAAAAAGATTGAAATTTAATCAAAATGGTGCTGCAATTTCAGAGGAATCAGGGTCCTTATCATTGTGCCTCAGGAGCTGGCATATACTGGAATCTTGGGTCCCCATACCTCACATAAGCATTTACACAGAGGGCTTCCCAGTTCTCTGAGCACTCCAGGCCCTGTATCTGTTGGTGGAAGGCACTCTGAGAAGACGGGGCTGGGTGGAGTACCAGCCCTGTTATGGCAGAATTGGGGAGGTTAGGACTGCAAAAAGGGAAGGCTGTGATTGTGGGGGCACTGGGGGCGCTTCGGTAATAGCAGAGAACTGTTTTAGATTGAGAATAGAGAGTGGGAGTGTCAAGGAAGACCCAGGCTTAGACAAGAACTTGGGCAACTGTTCATTAGTCACGCTTCTGAGTCAGAGGTTGTCTTTGTGTGTTCAAACCCATCTATGTAGAACAGATGGAGCTCTGGTAGCATAGTGGTTATGAGGCAGGCTGTTAATCTCCAGGTCAGAGGTTTGAAACTACCAGCCATTCTGTGGAACAAAGACGAGGCTTTCTGCTCCCATAAAGATTTAGAGCCTCAGAAACCCTATACAGGGTCACTATGAATCAGAATGAACTCCACAGCACAGAGAACTCCACAGCACAGAGAATGGGGAATCCCAGTATGGATAAGCACTGGACCAAAAGGTCAGTTGAACCACAAAGTCGGTGGTTGAAATTCACCAACTGCTCCTCAGAAACACTATATAGAGTTGCTATAAGTCAGAACCAACTCGACAACACTTAACAACAATAACAACATGGAGAATAGTATGTTGAAGGTAAGAAATCGGCATTCTGCTGAGCTGGAAGCAAAGGCCAGGTGTTCAGACCCTGGCGACCACACCTTGAGATGTTCAATAGATTTCATCAAGTGGTCCAACCTCTCTGGAAAGCAATATGGTGTTTCCTCAGAAGGTTGAAAACAGAAAT
>NW_006408662.1:7779714-7780459 GCF_000296735.1 Chrysochloris asiatica
CTGCTGACCTCAAGATTAGCAGCCCGAGGATAACCACACTCCATCAGAGCTCCTTTTTTTTAAGACTAGCACTGTCCAACAAAATTGTAATGCAAACCACATGTACAATTACATTTTTTTTTTTTATTTGCTGCCTGTTTCAAAGTAGAAAGAACACATGAAATATGCTTTCCAAACTTTTTGTTGTTGTTGTTCTATGGTCATACCACCCTGGGTGTGTCTATCTCATCTGATCTACAAAGTTAAGCAGGGTCGGGCCCCATTAGCACTTGGATGGGAGACCTCCTAGGAATACCAAGTGCTGTAGGTTTTAGTGTGGTGCTTTAGGATAAGTATTGGACTGCTAACCACAAGGTCTACAGTTCAAACACACTGGCCACTCCTTGGAAACCCTATATAGGCCCAGATATCACTTAACAACAAAGAACAATATATTTTTTTAACTTAATGTATCAAAATTATTCTATCACACATCTGTACATGAGTCATACTATGGTGACTTGCATTGTGTTCTGATGTAGGAAGTTACGTTACTGGTATTTCAAATATCAGTAGTCACCCATGGTGGACAGGTTTCAGTGGAGCTTCTAGACTAAGAAAGACTAGAAGGAAGGGCCTGACAATTTACTTCTAAAAAACTGGTTATTCCATCAAGAGAGGAACGCACAAGCAGAATGTGTGACCTTATCCAGAGAAGCAGCAGTGCCAGAGATGGAGGCAGAGATGGGGGCATGGAGACGGGAAG
>NW_006408662.1:7780717-7782782 GCF_000296735.1 Chrysochloris asiatica
CCTGGTAAACTTTCACTCAATTCACAGTAAAAACCATAAAAAAACAAAACTGATCATTGAAAACCTTATGAATTGGAGTAAAATACTGTGATATGGTGTCAGTAGATGATACTATTAGTTTGGGAAGTACTCAAAATGAGAAGTGGCTGCAAATGTCAATTAATAGGTGTGGTGCTATGGGTTAATGCACTGGACTGCAAAGTCAGTTTGAACCACAAGGTTGACAGTTCAAGCTCACCAGCTGTGCCTCGGAAACACTATACAGGGTCGCAATGGGTTGGAACTGACTCAAAAGCACTTTTCAACAACAACAATAATGAGAATATGGAATTTATGAAGTATGAATTTGGAAAGTTGGAAGTTGTTAAAAATAAAATAGAACACTTGAAGATACCTAGGCATTATTGAGTTGAAATTGGCTGGTACTGGCCATTTAAATCAGACAGTGATATGGTCTACTATGTTGGGAATAGCAAATTGAAGAATGTCACATTCATTATCAAAAAGAAAATTGGAAGATCTATCCTGAAGTGCAACACTGTCAGTGATAGAATAATAAATATCTTTATGCTCACAAGGAAGATCAGTTAATACAACTATTCTTCAAATTTACATTGTTGTTAAGTGCTGTTGAGTCAGTTCTAATGCATAACTAATACCACCGATGAAGAAACTGAAGTTTTATTACCAACTTCTGCAGTCTGAAATTGATCAAACATGTAAGTAAGATTCATTAATAATTACTAGAATGTGAAAGTTGAAAAAATGAAAGAAGGAAACAGTAGCTGGAAAATATGGCCTTGGTTATAGAATCGACATTGGACATCACATGACAGAATTTTGAATGAACAATGATAAAAGTCTTTTTTTTTATTTTTTGAGTATGAACAATGACTATGCACACAGATCTCACCAAATAGAATAAATACAGAAGAATCAAATCGACTATACTTTGGGGAAGCAACTATGCCTAAAGAAGGCCAGGGCTGACTGCAGAACAAACCATCAAGTATTCATCTGTAAGTTCAAGGTGAAGCTGGAGAAAACTAAAGCACGTCCACAAGAGCCAAAGTATGATTTTGAATATACCCCACCCGAATGAATTTGAAGTCCATCTCAACAATAGATATGACCCTACTGAGAATAATGAATGAAAACCAGACAAGAGATGGGATGATATCAAGAACATCATACATGAAGAAAGCAAAAGGTCATTAAAAGAAAGTAAAGACCAAAATGTATGTCAAAAGAGACTCTAAAACTTGTTCTTGAGTATACAGATGCTAGAGTAAATGGAAGAATCCCTCGAGAACATATACGCAAAAATTCTCACCAAAATCCTACTCAACAGAATCCAGAAGCACACCAAAAATGTAATACATCATGACCAAGTGGGTTTCATAAAAGGGATGCAAGGATGGTTCAACATTAGAAAAACAATTAATGTAATCCACCATATAATTAAGTAAAAAGAAAAGAACCACACGATCATATCGATTGATGCAGAAAAGGCATTTGACAAAATCCAACATTCATTCCAGATAAAAACATTCAGCAAAGTAAGAGTTGAAGGGAACTGCGTCAATATAATCAAGAGCACATATACAAAACCAAGAGCCTACATCATGCTCAATGGAGAGAAACTGAAAGCCTTCCCTCTGTGAACAGGAACCAGACAAGGATTTCCTTTGTCACCACTCCTGTTCAATATTGTGCTGGAAGTCTTAGCAAGAGCTATATGGCAAAATAGGGAAACAAAGGCATCCAAATTGGCAAAGAGGAAATAAAACTCTCTATTTTCAGACAATATGATCCTATACATAGAAAAACCCCAAAGACTAAGCAAAAAAGCTAGTAGACCTCATTGGAAGATCCAGCAAAGTGGCAGGGTATAAGATCAACATACAAAAATCAGTTGGATTCCTCTGTAGTAACAATGACAGCATTGAAAAGGACATTAGGAAAGCAATACCATTTACAATAGCCACCCAAAGGATGAAATATCTGGGAATAAATATAACCAGAGAAATAAAGGACCTATACAAAGACAATTATAAAACACTAC
>NW_006408662.1:7790676-7791333 GCF_000296735.1 Chrysochloris asiatica
AAAGAAAGAAAGAAATCGACTCAGAGAGACTTTCTGAGGGGCATAGGAAATGCCCCAGTCTGCATCTGGATCTGTTCAGCATACTCTGTTACCAGCTGCTTTCACTGTCTTAGTTCAAGAGAAAAACGTAAGCAAAGAGTAAAGGAAACAGAGGTCTAAACTAAGGCACAAGATGAGTCTGGAGTCCCTGCTTTCCTCCCAGGGATATGCCTCTCTAGAGAATGGTAGCTAGCTACTTGTCCTAACATGAACTAGGTAGGACTGGTGTGTGTTTGTGTGTGTCCTGACATATGGGCCCATTTTGACTCCCTGCCTGGTACTTGCAGATGGTGGAGTAAGTCCATGTGTATCAAGCAAGTGAAAGCAGAGACCAAGTGCCCTAGCATATGATTTCAAGTTCACACTCAGATGTGCTATCTGAAAGGTGGGTGTTGGACTGGGTCTCAACTGGAAAAATAAGCATAAAATCTTCAAACAGAAGAAAATGTTAACTTGAGTCATTTCAGAGGTCTCTTTACCTTAAATCTACTCAAGCGCAAGCTTTGTGAATAGTGAGGTCAAGACTTAAATGAACCCTGAGGGAAAGAAGCAAAATGGAAGTTTCCAGAAATAGAGGAAGAGGTTGTTGTTGTTGTTATGTGCCGTAAAGTCGGTTCC
>NW_006408662.1:7793168-7794518 GCF_000296735.1 Chrysochloris asiatica
CTGTATAAGGTTTCTGAGGAGTGGTTGGTGAGTCTGAACCACCGACCTTGTGGTTCAAACCGACCTTGCAGTCCAATGATTTAGACTGCAACAC
Organism: Chrysochloris asiatica; assembly: GCF_000296735.1. Classification (NCBI taxonomy): domain Eukaryota; kingdom Metazoa; phylum Chordata; class Mammalia; order Afrosoricida; family Chrysochloridae; genus Chrysochloris; species Chrysochloris asiatica. The sequence continues at coordinate 7,793,263 of NW_006408662.1, forward strand.
CACTTCAGGACTCCATAACTGCAGTGGTTGTTTTTGTTGTTGTTAATTGGACTCAAATCCTCATTCTACTATGAAGAAACTCATGCACTTGGGCAAATTACATAACCTACCTAAGTCTCACTTTCTTCATCTTTAAAATGAGTATGATAATACGTACTTTCAGGACTTTTGAGAATTAAATATAATGCACAAGAAGCCCTGAGCACAGGAGCATTGCCCTACCCTGAACTTCCTGCTCATGCCTCAGGTAGGGTTGTGCGCATGTCAGCAGCAACTCTGGGTGGGGAAGTCATTCAATGGAGTCCGGGATTGGGGAGACGCAACAAGATGATCATAAACCTTGATGTTAGGTCTCTAGCCAGTTAACCAAATGGCTTCTAGATTTACTGGAATTGATGCTTTTTATTGTTCTACTGATTGTTTGTATTGTTCAGGTTGAAGGAGGGAAAAGAGCAGAAATCAAATACACTCTCCATGGTTGTTTTAGTTGTTGTTAGATGCTGTCTAGATTCTTCAGGTTCATAGCAACCCTTTGCACAACAGAATGAACCACTGCCCAGCCTTGTGCCATCCTCACCATTGTTGCCATTTCTGAGACCATTTTTGCTGCCTTTGTGTCAATTCATCTCATTGGAGGTCTTTCTCTTTTTTGGGGACTCTCCACATTACCTAACATGATGTCCTTATCCACAGAATGATCCCTCCTGACAACATGCCCAAAGAATGAGAGAAAAAAATGTCGCAATTCTCACTTCTAAGGAGCATTTTGGTTGTACTTCTTCAAAGACAGATTTGTTTGGTCTTCTGACAGTTCCTGGTGTGTTTAATACTCTGTGCCAGCACCATAACTCAAATGTATTGGTTATTCTATGGTCTTCCTTATTTGTAGTCCAACTTTCACATGCATGTGAAGCAACTAAAAATACGATGGAGTGGGACAGACCCACCTTACTCCTCAAACTGGTATCTTTATAAAGGTCATTTGCAACATATTTGCCTACTGCAATATATCATTTGATTGCTTGACTGCTGTTTTCATGAATGTTGATTGTGGATCCAACAAAATGAGGTCTTTGACAACTTCAATCTTTTATCCATTTATCATGATGTTATTTATTGATCCAGTTGTGAGAATTTGTGTTTTCTTTACATTGAGCCATCCATACTAAAGGCTATGATCTTCATAAGTATGTATTTCAAATCCTCTTCACTTTTAGCAATCAAGATTGCATCATCTGCATACCTCGAGTTGCTAA
>NW_006408662.1:7794933-7796117 GCF_000296735.1 Chrysochloris asiatica
CCTTGTTGATGTACAGCTGCAACCATTTTTAATTATCTTCAGCAAAATTTTACTCACATGTGATAGTAATGATATTGTTCAATGGTTTCCACTTTCTGTTGGGTCACTTTTCTTTGGAATGGACACAAATATGGATCTCTTCCAATTGGCTGGCCAGGTAGCCATCTTCCAAATTTCTTGACACAAACTGATTAGTGCCTCCAACATTGCATCAGTTTGTATTTTGTCAATTCCTGCAATGCCTTCAGTGCAACTTGGACTTCTTTCTTCAATACCATCCATTCTTGAGCATATGCTACCTCATGAAATGGTTGAGGATCAACTATTATTTTTGGCACACTGATTCTGTGTATTTTTTCCAGATTCTTTTGATGTGTCATTTAATATTTAACCATAGAATCCATCAATATTGCAACACACACCTTGGTTGTTTTTTCTTCTTCAGTTTTTTCAACTTGGTAAATGCTGAGCATGTTCTTTCTTTTTGGTTTTTTAACTCCATTTCTTAACATATTTCATTTTACTAACTTACTTTGTCTTCTTGAGCTGCCCTTTGAAATTGTCTGTTTGACTCTTCTACTTCCTCATTTCTATCAGTTCTTTTAGCTTCTCTACACTCAAGTCTCTACTGACATCCTTTTAGATTTTCTCTTTCTTTCCTTTCCTTTAATTGGTCTTTTGCTTTTTTCCTGGAATGATGTTCTTGATATCATCCCACAAGTCTTCTGGTCTTTGGTCTTAGTGTTTAATGCATCAGATTTGTTCTTGAGATGCTCTCTAAATTCAGGTGGGATATGTTCAAGGTCATCTTTTGAGTCTCATGATTTGCTTTAAATTTATTCAGCTTTAACTTGAACTTGTATATGAGCAATTGGTGATCTATTCTACAGTCTGTCCCTGGCCTTGTTTTAGCTGATGATAGTGAGCTTTTCCATATTCTCTTCCCACAGATATAGTCAATTTGATTCCTGTGTATTCCATTTGGTGAGCTCCATGTGTATCCTTGCCTTTTATGTTGTTTTACAAAGGTATTTACAATGAATAAATCATTGGACTTGCAAAGATCATGTGATCTTTAGCATAGTTTTTATCTCCAAGGCCATATTATCTAACTACTGATCCCTCCTCTTTGCTTCCAACATTCGGATTCCAGTCACCACTGGTTCCCAGTGCATTCTCATTAC
>NW_006408662.1:7798482-7806465 GCF_000296735.1 Chrysochloris asiatica
GATTATAATCATTGTAGTGAAACAAGGTGTATGATTTGTTGAATATAAAACTGATGATCTGCCCTGTAAACTTTTATTCAATTCACAATAAAAACTTAAAATAAAATAAAAAAATTAAGGAAGGGCCATGATTAAGCTATGTACACAATTGCAGATTTTAAAAGCTTATGGGATTAGTTCTGGGACTTTGAAAACCTGGCTAAGTGATGATCAGGAGTGGGCATCATGACCATGTTCCCTGAGTCCCAGCTTTTTAGATAGCCTGCAGCTATTTGGTAAATCACTAAGGACTGGTCTAGTCAAGTTCCTCAGTGCGAGACTCGGGACAAAACTTCCCCTACCTGAGCTTCAAGGAGCTGTAATCCATTTTCAAACACACTCAGCCTAAGGACAAACTTCCACATGGCTGCTATTGGTGATAAAGAGATCAAAGGGAGTCTCAAACTGGAGTTAGGGTTTCCATTGTAAACTGAAGCTTTCCACAGACCAAGTGATTCAGAATTCAAGTTCTAACACATTATTCAGTCCTGACACACACTTTTGTCTAGAGCCGTTCTTCAGGAAACCCTCTTGTTTTCCAGGTCTAATCCTTAGTTCTGCCTGTTTTTTATGTGAAACCAAAATATTGACAAGAAATAAAGTCCTAACTGGCAGACAGCTTGTCCAATGGGATTTCTCACAGATTGTGTTTGAACTAAACATTGACCTGCAAGGCAATATCAAGAGTTTTCTCGGCAACTTACATTATAGCTTGAGACTATTTTCCATGAATGTTCATGCGACAATGAAGATGCTATCAAATCCAATGAGATTCCTCCATCAATCCCAGTTTTATCCAACAAAAGCTATTTTATTTTCTCTGAATCTACTATTTAGTAAATGGCAGAGGAACTATCAAAATAATAGATGCTAAGTGCTTATCATTGTCTCTCCTATTTCATGATGACGGTTCAAGGTGTTAGTTTTGATAACTCTTTTAAAATGCATTTTTGCAATTCAACATCCCTTCTCAACTCCTCAATGGTGCTGTGGGTTAGGCATCAAGCTGCTAAGCATAAACCTACTCACTAGTTGTCTGATGAGGCTGTCTGCTCCCATAAAAACGGACAGTCTCAGAAACCCAAACGAGTAGTTCTCCTCGGTTTATAGGGTTCGTAGGAATCGGAATCAACTCGACAGCTTTCAGTTTTCTTTTTTTAAGCTCAAATCCTCAGCAGCAGGATTTGATGTTAATGCATTCATCCTGCAGGTATGCACTAACACCCATCTTGTGTCATGTTGTGTGCTGGGACCTCATGGGACCTCAGCAGTAAATGCAGATGTTTGTGAGGAAGATGAATGAGGAAATGGAGGTCTGAAGAAGTGAGAGCTGGCCAAAGTCACCCCACAAATTTGAACCCAGATTATAATTCATAATCCCTGACAGGACAGGCCTAATAATCCATTAGGCTTTAGTAAAAAAATGAAATGTAGGACTTCTGGTTCAAAACTGGCTCTGAAGACAGAGATTGTTGTTGTTGTTAAGTGCCATCGAGTCGGGTCCGACCCATAGCGACCCTGTACAAGGTTTCCGAGGGTGTAAATCTTTACGGGAGTAGAAAGCCTCATCTTTCTCCCGCGGAGCGGCTGGTAGTTTCGAACCGCTGACCTTAAGGTTCACAGCCCGATTCGTAACCACTACGCTACCAGAGCTCCTTGAAGACAGAGATAGCAGAGCATTAAACAAAGTGTTGGATGTTCCTGTCTACAAATAACACATAAGATACAGTAAGAAATAGGACAGTCACATGTGGCATTTCTACTTGCCTGCTTTTTATCAATGTTAAATGTTTTAATAGAGTAATGGGCTCAAGTGTGGCAACGAGAGTGAGGTTGGCCCAGGATTGGGCAGTGTTTAGTTCTGCTGTGCATAAGGTTGCTATGAGTCGGTACTGACTCGATGGCACCTAACAATAACAACAACAACAACATGATACAGGAGGCCTGGTGTGGCTCTGTGGATTCATACGCCAGACTACAAAACCGTTTGAACTGCAAGGTAGGCAGTTCATGCTCACCAGCTACTCCTGGAAACCCTATACGGGATCACTATGGGTCAGAACCAACTCGACAGCACTTAACAACAACAACAACAACCATGATACAGGGTGTACCGGTGTGGCACTATAAGACAAGCACTGGACTGTGAACTGCTAGGTTGGTGGTTCAAACCCACCCGTCACATGTCAGAAATTCTATATAGGGTCGCTATGAATTGGAACAAACTCAATGGCACTTAACAACAATAAACTTGGTACATCTTAGCAGCAGAACATCCAAACCTGAGTTTCTGAAAGTTTACATTTCACACAAAAATCTTAGGATTTGCAAACACACATTCTACGCAGGTATTCTGTTGAAAGAGACCTTCATGACATGGCCAAAACGTATAGAGTACTAATCTGGTGGCTGTCAGTATATTGCAATGTTAGTAGGGGATTCATTCCTAGGCCTTTTTTTAAATTGTGTTTCTTTTTCAAAAGCACTATTAGCATACCAAAGGGAGGGTGATCAAAGAAATAGCCCCCTTCCTTAGTAGAGTTAATGCACCAACTTCCACTCTAATTAAACCTTAGTGCTTGCCTGGAATTCTGGTGTTGTTGTTAGGTGCCATCGAGTTGGCACCGACTCATAGTGACCCTATGCACAACAGAATGAAACATTGCCCGATCCTGAGTCAACCTCACAATTGTTGCCACGCTTGAGCCCATTGATGCTGCCACTTTGCTAATCCATCTCACTGGGGGTCTTCCTCTTTTTCTCTGACCCTTCACCTTACCAAACATGGTATCCGTCTCCAGCAAGCAACTGGTCCCTCCTGACAACATGTCCAAAGTATGAGAGACGAAGATTGGCCATCCTGGCCTCCAAGGAGCACTCTGGCTACACTTCTTCCAACACAAATCTTGGTTCTTTCGGCAGCCTATGGCACTTTCAATATTCTCCTTCAACACCATAACTCAAATGCATCAATTCTTCTGTGGTCTTCCTTATTCCCTGTAGAGGATGTGTTTCCTACCTGCTTGACTATGCAGGAATTTATAGCAATCTGAGACTAAGAAATTCACTTTGTCCCTCTTGGAACTGTTTTCTCATCTGTCAAATGAGGAAGTGGAATCAGTTAATGAGGACATCCATCTCCCGGTTCTAACAAGTATCCAAATCATCCTCTGTGTCCTCTGAAGAGAAAAAAAGGTTCAAATGCCTTTGTTTTTTACATAGCAGGAAATCAGCAGGACTTGCTGTTCTAGGCTAAGTGTATTAGGAAGAATTCCTTGTCTCTTCTTTTCCTGCCTCATTTTCCTGTCTGACCAGTTGCTCCTCAGAAACCCTATGCAGGGTCACTGTGGGCCAGAACCGAATCGACGACACTTAACAACAACAACTGTAGGAGTAGTCAGGCCCACAAGGTGTCTCTGGTAGTAGTGGGCTGCCTCTGTCCATCTCCTATGTCCTTGCCTTCATTCTAACAGTTAGCATACCCACTCTGCGTCTGTCTCTGATTTCCAATGCGCTGGGCTGCCAGGTTGGTGGTTCAAGCTTACCAGCTACTCCTCAGAAACACTATACAGGGTCATTGTGAGTCAGAACTGACTTGAAGGCACTTAACAACAACAGCAAATTTATGTGTTAGGAGCTCTAATAGCGTAATGGTTATGAGTCAGGCTGCTAACCTCAAGGTCAGCAGTTCAAATCTACCAGATGCTCCACAGGAGAAAGATGAGGCTTTTTACTCCCATAAAGATTTATAACCTCGGAAACCCTATACAGGGTCACTATGAGTCAGAACCAACTCCACAGAACACAATAGCCAGACATCAGACATTTCTTGGACTCTGTAACTTACAAGGCCAGATTGAGGTGAGAGAGGATACTAGTTCTTTTGCATCTAAAAAGCATTTTCAGAAGCTCCTCAAGTCACTGACTCAGCAGTAGAAAAGAGACTGAAGGAGGAGGAATTGGGATGGTTGGCACTCCCTGTCCTGCTTTCGAAATTTGCACCTGTAAGTGAGAGTTCTCATTGTAACGGACTCTGAACTCTCCCTGTTCTATGTATGTGTTTAGAATGAGGAATACCTGGGGCCCATCCTGGAGCCCAGCAGGTGATCTTGTTGTCTTGGGCTCAGGCATAGTTAGAGCCTATTGGAAGCCATGGACCTCTGTTCTCGCTCCAGCTTGGGGCTACACAGCAAGAGGCAGATGCAGGCAGTTTGATTACTGCAGTATTACTATGTTGTGAAGAGCATGTGCCTGTGTGTGTGTTGGGGTTGGGGTGTGCAACAATCTTCAGTAAATAATGTTACCCTCAAAATCATATAAAATAACTTTAAAAGACTTCAAAGCACTATATAGACTTGTTAAGTGCTGTAGAGTCGATTTCAACTCATAGCAACCTTGTATAGGGTTCCCAAGGAGAAACTGGTGGGTTTGAACTGCCAAACTTGTGGCTCGCAGCCCAGTGGTAATCCTACAGTGCCACACCTACCTCCTAAATATTCTGTAAATCTAGAAAGTAGGCTCAGACAACCTCTTACAATGTGCCTGGTATGTCTCCTAGCCTGGTTGTTTTTTGTTACCAATCACACCATGCAGAATTGTCCTGGTATGGAGCTGAGGATAGGTACTGGACTGCTAGCTGCTAAGCCCACCCATCACTCCTCAGTAACTCTGTACAAGATTGCTATGAGTCAGAACCGACTCGACTGCACTTAACAACTGGAATTCAACTTTCAGTACTTACTCAATCTTCTTCACTGAACAAATCACTTCAAATCTCTGCACATCAATTTCTTTACACATGAAATTGTTGTCGCTATTGTTGTCAAGTGCCATTGAGTTGGTTCTGACTCATAGTGATCCTAAATAGGGTTTCCAAGGAGCAGCTGGTGGGTTTGAACTACTGACGTTGAAGTTAGCAGTCCAGTGCTTATCCTACAGAACCACACAGGGCTCCAGACATACAAAATTAGGATCCTAATAATCTTCTTTGTAGAATCAAATGATATAATGAAGATGATGTTTACATTCAAAGATGTATTTATCATAAAACTAATATATAACTTAAACATTAAGACCTATCACTTATATCAAGATCCTGGAAGAGGTTCCAGGAATGTGGTTATATGTTTTTTGTAAAATTTGTATTAGTAAAATATTTTAATTAAAAAAATAGGTTAAGATCACATTTTTCTTTGATCCAAAGATGTCTGTAATGATGATTGTTAGTTTTGAATTCTGGTGAAGGGTAAGTTGAGTTAGGTATACATTTAGCTTCAGTTTATTTATTGCTGTTGTTAATGGAGGTTGAGTCAGTGCCAACTCATAGTGACTCTCTAGAGTTTCCAAGGAGCAGCTGTTTCATAGGATATGTTTAGGTCTCTACAGTAATGTCCATGATGAGTTACATTAGTACTGGTCACTCTGGTATGGAAAAGGCCTGTCCGGCAATAACTGTGATGGATGGCTTGCTGAATGGCCATATGAAAGGTTACATCATCACGCAAATGTATTCCCTACTGTTTGGTACCATGAACATGTAGGTGGTAAAAGAAAAATAAGATTATGGAGCAATAAGCCAATATTCAGAAAATTCCTCCCACTATCAAATTTCAAAAATTCTAAGAGAGATATTTGATTTTCAATGACCCCTTTTCAAAAGAGGAGTTCTCGCTAGTTAAAAGTCTACTTTTACTAAAGCCATCGTGTTTCCTTTTGCTTAGATACAAACCACGGGAAATAAATTTTATCATAATACCCAAGTTGGTGAGACATAAATTATGTATGTCTGTTATCAAAACCAAAAATTAACATTTTGATCAACTATTCTAGACAAAAGACTGTTATCCTTCTATGCTTGCATTAGAACATTGTATTATAATATTAGAATTGCAAAAAAAGTTTATTCAAAGAGTTACAACCCAAAACTGTATGTGAAAATTATCATAAAGTTCTACTAGGCATTTAATTAGTATGTTGTTTTTCTAGATTTTATGATATTTGGATTATGTTGCAGCTTTTAAAGTTCATAATTTGTTAGGGTTTCTTTTTTCATACTCATTTTATGTGTATTTTTTATTCATAATCCTTCATTTTTCATGATTTACTTTTTATTAGTGAGGGTGTCCTGAATTGTATATACCTGTGTTCATTCCTGTTTATATTTGTAATGTTATTTAAAGCAAGTGTCAATGACCACCTTGAAGGAGAAAGAAAGAGAAAATACCACTAAAGGCTTACATACACAAAAGTAGAACCTTTGCCCCCAAGTCTTGTTTCATTAAAGTGTTTAAAAAAAAAAAAAAGTTTAATTTAATTCTACTTACGATTCAGTCAATCCAGTCTTCTCCCCACTCTGACTTCCATGTTGACAACATTGCTGGCTCTGGCCAAGTGGAAGGACCTACATTGTTCCCCTAAGTCACAGTGAGATGTCCTTTGCCCCCCACCCCCAAGTGAGTGCTCCAGGAGTTTCCACATCAAAGTCTCGGCACACCTGGACTCCTGTGAGCACGGAGCACCACGTGACCTCTTCTGTTTGGGTCTAGCTGGCACCATCAGGAAGAAAGTGTTTTCAGGAACTATAAGCCTCTCTTGCTTCATCTTTCCATCTGTTTATTTTTCTATTTTTCCTACTGTTCCTTTTCCTCCATCTCCCCTTTCTCAAACTCCTCAGATTCTAGGGGATATCTGTCCTGTACGAGGGAGAGTCCCTGCTCGTCCTGCCTGTTTCTTATAAGACAGGTTGTTTAAGTCCAGAAATGTAAGTCTAGGACTTAGGCTTTAGGAAAGCAGACTCAGGGAGACCTCAAGCCCATCTCCTCTTTCTTCCCTGACTCTGCTGCCCTCGGGACAAAGAGCTCAGAGTCCACACAGCTTAAGTAAGGGGGACTCAAAAGCCAAATCAAACCAGTTGCTATGGAGCCGAAGTCAGCTTACGGTGCCTCCATGGACGCAAAGTGACGCTGCATGCCATGCGGTTTGTATGGCTGAGACCTATTGGAAGCAGACCACTAGCATTTTTTCTGAGGTACCTCTGGGTGGATTCAAACTAGCAATCTTTCAGTTATTGGTGGAGCACTTAACCATTGGTGCCACCCAGGGAAGGTATCTTAGTTCTTTCTCTAAGGCTACTATAACAGAAACACCACAATGGGGTGTCTTTAACAAACAGAACTTTCTTCTGTCACAATTCGTGAGGCTAGAAGTTCAAATCCAGAGTACTGGCTGTGGAAGAAGGGTCTTGTGTCCTTTCAGCATCGGGTATTCCTGGGAGACCTCTGTATGTTCTGACATCAATTGTTCCCTAGATCTAGGAGCTCCGCAGTGCAGGGACCCCAGGGCCAAAGGATGCACCCCACTCCTGGCTCTTCTATCTTGGTGGATTTTTTGTTGTTAAATAACATCGAGTTGGTTCTGACTTACAGCAACTGGATCCCTATTTCTCTGCTCACATCTTGTCTGATAAAAGAATGGTTGAATATGAAACTGATGATGTGCCCTGTAAACTTTCACTCAATCCACAATAAAAACCTTAAATAAAAAAAAAAAAAAGAAAGAAAGAAAGAAACATTTTAGGATGAAGAATGCCACACACACAAAAAAAGGTATTGATTGGATGCCACACCCTGGAGAATTTCCCACACTCGGAACAGGGTTGTGGTGAGATTAAGGGTGATGTATTCTACCATGAGGAGCTCTGGTAGCGTAGTGGTTACGAATCAGGCTGTCAACCACAAGGTCAGCAGTTCGAAACTACCAGTGGTTCCACAGGAGAAAGATGAGGCATTCTGCTCCAGTAAAGATTTACAGCCTCAGAAACCCTGTGCAGGGTCACTATGAGTCGGAACTGACTCCACGGTACTTAACAACAACAACAACATTCTACTATTAATCGGGAATCCGCACATAATTGCCAAACCACTGAGAATCATGATCCAGCCAAAC
>NW_006408662.1:7807124-7810951 GCF_000296735.1 Chrysochloris asiatica
TCCTGAGCCCCAGTAACGGATTCCTCCGGCTGACCCACCCACTGCCTGCCTGCCCATCAATCCTTGGGCTGTGATGGATATTTAGAAATTCTTTGGGCTTATACCAAGTGGAAAGAAACTTGTAAATGGAACAATAAATAAGAATGAGAAAACAAAATCTGCTGAAGAAACTTTAAAAAAAAAAAAAAAAAAGGAATAAAGGAAATCAAGGTAAATAGTTCTGGCAAAGATGATGATTTCAGACAGAAACAACCAAACAAGAAAAAGAGGATCATCAAAAAAAAAAAAAGAGAGAGAGGATCATCTATAATTCAGATTCATAATCAGAAGAGACAGTACAGAGTGAAAATGCCCCAAAAAACAACCAGAAAAAATGCCACTGTCTTCTAAACCTGGTAAAATTCAGCAACAGGATCCTGTTACATACGTTTCAGAAACAGATGAAGAAGATGACTTTAGGTATACAAACAAACCCTTTAAATCAAGAGACAATGGCGCATCTGTAAATAGTTACCTTGTAACATCAAATATGCAAAAGAATGAAGAAAACATTAAGACAAGGAATAAGCCTTTATCACAGGTAAAACTTACACCTACATCGGTGCTTGATTATTTTGGAACTGGACGTATTCAGAGATCAGATAAGAAGATAGTGGCTAACCCACCAAAAGAGGCTTCAAAAAATATATACGCTTCCAGACTAAATGATGAAGCCATCGTCAAGCAACTACAACTTGATGAAGATGCAGAGTTGGAGAGGCAAATACTTGAGGATGAAGAGTTTGCCAGAACATTAGCCGTCCTGGAGGAAGAACCCAAGACCAAAAAGACTCTAAAGGGCCCAGAAGGAAAAGAAACATCGTCCTCTGTACAAGCCAATTTAAGTAAAAGAGCAAATCATAGTTATCTTTATAAAGTAAAAACAAAACAATTTGCAGATGAGAGAAAGAACTGCAGCCCTATCAAACAAACTGAATATGAAAGTTCAAAAGAATTTCGGTGATAGTCTAAGTCATCACCTAACAAAACAGTCCTCTCCCACAAAGTCACTTTTAAGCTGACACTTTCGAAAAAAACAAAAAGAAAGTTCTTTTAAAGAAGGAGAGCACATGTGCTCAAAAACACCAGAAAATGTTATCGAATTGAAAGGAGAGACAAAAACTCTTAAAACAAAAACTTCTCCAATTCAGAAAGCATCTACAAGTCCTGAAGATTCGGAAAAGAAGAGCACTGATTATCAGGCCTATCAAAGCTACTTAAATTGAGAAGGTCCCAAAGCTCTGGGCTCCAAAGAAATACCAAAGGAAGCTGAAAATTTTTGGAAGTCCTTATATATTTGTAAGCACTGAAGTAGTGGAGTCCATTGAACAACATGAGACCAAGTCTATAATTGAACGTTTATGGGGGGAAAGTAACCAGAAATGTGAGTAAGAAAACAAACTACCTTGTCATGGGCCAGGATAATGGACAGTCCAAGAGTGATAAGACAACAGCCTTGGAAACGAAAATTATTGATGAAGATGGATTATTGAATCTGATTTGAAGTATGCCAGGCAAGAAGTCCAAGTATGAAATAGCAGCTGAAGCTGAGATGAAGAAAGAAAAGTCCAAACTGGAGAGCATGCCCCCAAAAAAATCAACCAAGGAAAAAGAAAAATTAGCCCAAATAAGAAGGAATCAGAATCTAAAAAGAGCAAGCTGACTCCCCAAAGAGACAGCTCTTTGAAGTCAATGAGAAAGGAAACAGCTGGGCTTCAGAAGGACCTGGACTTTGAGGAGCAGATGCCTGAGTCAACTGACACAAAAGTTGACAGTGGGGCTAGGAATTTGGCTGGTGACAGCAGTGGACACAAAGTGGAAAGTTTGCTCCGATTGGATAAATATAAACCAACCTCTCTCAAGACCATAGATGGACAGCAGGGCGACCAGGGCTGTGGCAACAAACTTCGATGCTGTCTTCAAAACTGGCACAAGAATCCATCTGGAGATAAAAGGCATGCAGCAAAGTTTGGTAACTTTTCTGGCAAAGATGATGGCTCGAGTTTTAAAGCAGCATTGCTTTCAGGCCCTCTAGGTGTTGGCAAAATAACCACAGCTTCCCTGGTTGGTCAGGAATTGGGCTACACCTATGTGGAACTGAATGCAAGCAACATTCAGAGTAAGTGCAGTTTGAAGGAGATTGTTGCAGAATTGCGGAATAATACCAGCATCAAAGGCTTTTATTCAAGTGGTGCAGTACATTCCTTACGCACCAAACATGATCTCATCATGGATGACGTAGATGGCATGGCAGCCAACAAGGACAGGAAAGGAATTTAGGAGTTAATTGGCCTGATAAAACATACAAAAAACCCCATTACTTGTAGGTGCAATGATAGAAATCATCCTAAAATTCATTCGTTGGTTCATTATTGTTTTGATCTTCATTTTCAAAGACCTCGAGTTGAACAGATTAAGGATGCTCTGATCTCTATTGCATTTAAAGATTCCCCCTCCAGCTATGAATGAAATAATCTTGGGATCTAATCAAAATATCAGACAGGTTTTATACAACCTGAGTACATGCAGTGCCCAAAATCAGGCACTAACCTATGACCAGGTCAAGGCTGATTCTAGTAGAGCCAAAAAAGATAGCAAACTGGGTCCATCTCATGTTGCCCGGAAAGTCTTTGTAGTTGGAGAGAAGACTGCTTCTACGTCACTTCTATGTGACTTAAAATAAGTCAGATCTCTTTTTCCATGATTTTTCTATTGCACCCCTCTTTGTCCAGGAGAACTATGTATACATGAGCACTGTAGCCACAGGGGTGACATGAATAAGCGCTTGCTTCTGTTGAGCAGAGCAGCGGATGGCAAATGCACTGATGACCTTGTGAACAATCAGATCCAGAGAAAACAAAACTGGAGCCTTCTGCCCACACAGGCCATTTATTTATGCCAGTGTTCTTCCTAGAGAATTGATGAGGGGGTACATGACTTCATTTCCCACCTTTCTAAGCTGTCTGGGAAAGCACTTGTCTACAGGCAGACATTACCATGTTGTCCAAGACGTAGCATTGCATGTGAGTCTCAGAACATCCTCTAGCAAAAGGACCGTGAACCTGGAAGATCTGCCCCACATAAGAGACACACTTGTACAGCCCTTGGCCTCACAAGGTGGAGAAGGGTTCAGTGTTGCACTCATGGACACTTAAACTATCTGATGAAAGAAGACTTTGGTAATATCATGGAGCTGAGCAGCCAGGGAGGCAAACCTAGTCCTTTCTCCAAGCTGGATCCCAGGGTCAAAGCAGCCTTCTCAAAAGCATACAATAAGGAGGCCAACCTGACTCCACATTCACTCCAGGCAGTGAAGATGGTGACATGCAGCACAGGTCCAGTGCTGGACTCTGAGTAGAATGAGGACTCACATGATGATGAGTCTCAGTCTGATGAACAAGACTGAGATGCTCAGGATGCCGATGCTATGATCAAGAAAAAGACAAAATCGTCAAAGTCAGAAAACGATAAGGACTCTAAAAAAGGAAAAAGTTCCAAGGAATGAAATTGCTCTTCCCTATTGTCACTCACTTTGTACTCACCCTACTGACCAGTTGAGCTGGTCTAGAGGCAGTCTTACCTTTATCTGATTTGATTTTTTTTTTTTTTTTTCAGAAAAACCATGTTTTGGACAGTCATGGGATGGTCTGTGGCCCATTCTGAATAAAATGGTGATTCAACTAGAAGGAGGTAGCCAATAGGCCACTTGTAGAGGTTGACAGGACTGTTCCTTGTCAGTTTACCCAGAGTGTTATGCTACATATAATTAAAACTGAAGACTAAATGTG
>NW_006408662.1:7811870-7826441 GCF_000296735.1 Chrysochloris asiatica
TGCATAGGGTTGCTATGAGTCGGTTCTGACTCGATGGCACCTAACAACAACACAACAACAAATGTGGGCTTTCTTGGAGTCATATTTTAGTGAACACTGTATACTAAGATGACATTTTTAGGCTTCAGAATTCAGTCTAGTGCTCTTTTTATGGGACCAATACTAATTTTCTTCGTAAAGGTAGTTACTATTAATGTGGTGACATTTTGTAAATCATAATACAAAACAGTCACCACATAATACTAGGTATTCTTTGTACATTACCAACTATCTTGCAAAGTGTAAATTACAGATAAAACTTCCACATGATACATGTATAAAATCCTAAGATTGTCATCATTTTGTACAGTACAATATTATATTGGCATATTACTTTTCGTATCAGTTTGTAAATGATTGGATAGAAACACTTAGTGTATTTTTTACTATCTGTTGTGTGAGACACATATTTGGCACTTGAAGAATTTGAGCTCTACTATTTTCATTCCCTCTATGAGTATTGCTATTATTCCCTGTACAGTGTGCTAACCACACCTCTACTGTGAATGGAATTTCATTACTCTTTGTTAGTAATACAGGGTGTGGGTGCTGCAAATGTTTGCTAGATATTCTGATCCTTCCAGAGTCCCAACTCGAAAGAATCAAACCATTGGGGTCTAGGCTGAGTCAGATTTGTAAGCTCTCTCTGGTGTGGGACAAGATGAACACTGGCTTCATTTAGCTCTTCCTTGGGAGATCTGCTTCTGTCTTGGGTTAGATTACACAGACCCTATGGGAACTTTAGATTGTACTTATAACTGTAATTGTTGAGTGGCCATGAGCCTGGAGGTAACCAGCTATTTTTAATCTTGTCGATATGTAGCTCTGTGAAGTATGCTGTAAAGGGTGTAAAATAAGGATATTCTTCCCTGCCTTTAAGACTTGTTCTGAGATGTTGCAGAAAGCATTTGAGGCATTATAAATGTGCATTTACCGGTGTAAAAAATGTCTTTCGTGCAGATCAAATTCATTATGGGAATAAAATATTGCCTGTGACTTTGGGGGGAAAAAATGCATCTGATCCAATCTTTTCACTCACTCATATGCATGCTAGAATTGGACAATGAAAAGGAAGATCAAAGAATTGATGCATTTGTATGGTGTTGGGTGAGAATGTTGGCTATACCATGGACTGCAGAAGAGTGAACAAATCAGTTTGGGATCAAGTACAGGCAGAATTCTCCATAGAATCGAGGAGAATGAGAATTATTCTTGCTTACTTTGGACACAAGGCCAAACAGGAACAAGACATCATGTTTGGTAAAGTTTGGTAAAACCAGGGAAACCCTCCACAAGACAGATTAACACAATAGTTTCAACAACAGACACAAACGTACCAACAATTGTAAAGATGGCACCAGATTGGGCACTGTTTCACTATAGTTTACAAGGTCACCATGAACAGGAGCACAAACAGCTAATACCAACAAAATGACTTACCTCTTTCCCTCCCCACATACCAATATCTAGAACAATTCTCACAGATTTTCATTCAGTACACTTCCCAGTATCACTGCTATTCTATAGTAGAGAAACCTGAAATCTAGCAGTTCCATAAAGCGCTGAACAGCAATTCCCACTCTCTACTGCAAAGCATAGTGGCACTGTAAAATAAGTACCGACCCTCTGTCAGTAAAGTCCACCAGTCACTTCTTGGAAATCCTATACATGGTAGCTATGAATGAGACTGACTTGATGGCCAACAACAACAACAACTCTAAAGAGCAAATGCTTAGCTTCTCCAAGGCCTACTCTAACTCCTTCAGATGTCCCAGATCCCAAGACACATTCCCACTCCTGGTCAACCAAGGTGCTGAGACACCTGCCATCTCCTATCCTCACTTAGATAGAAAAATGTCACTGTGTGATAAAAAGAACTGCACACCTTGAGTGAAGAGAGTTAAGAAGATTCCCATGCTGCCAAAATTCAGTGCTGTAGGAATAAAGCCCATCCAACGCTGAGGGTTTATGCGCTGGACTGCAAGGTTGGTGGTTCAAGCTTACCAACCACTCCTCAGAAACCCTAGACAGGGTCACTATGAGTCAGAACTGACTCTGTGGCACTTAACAACAACAGCAACAATGTGATTTCAGGGGGAGAAACTTGGAAAATGGTTTCATGTAGACTTTGTTGAATGCACCTTTCCCCTTTGCAGATTGTGCTCTACCCTTTCATTTCAGTAAATCCCGATTGTCAATACCACTATGCGCTGTGTCCTGGGATTCTACCTAGTGGAATACTGAAGTTGGGGTGGTCATGGAGATTCCTGACACAAAGTATGTTGCAAAGACTGCAAACTGTTCCCCACTATCTATTAGATAAATGTTCCTTGGAGGCACAGTGGATTAAGCATTGAGCTATTAAAAACAAGGTTGGCGGTTCAGACCCTCCAGTGGGAGAAAGCTGACGCTGCCCTGATCCATAACAATGTACAACCTCTGAAACCCTCTGGGCAGTTCTACTCTGTCCTACAAGGTAACTATGAGCCATAGTTACTGACTGAACACCAGTGCGTGGTCCCATTAAATAAGGGTCATTTCTTGGTTACATACCTCAGAGAAAGGAGCTCTGGTAGCATAGTAGTTATGAATCAGGCTGCTAACCTCAAGGTTGGCAGTTCGAAACTACCAGCCATTCTGTAGGAGAAAGATGAGGCTTTCTGCTCCTGTAAAGATTTACAGCTTCGGAAACACTGTACAGGTTCACTATGAGTGGGAACCGACTCCACGGCACATAACAACAAAAACATACCTTGGAGAGAGAACAGGTGACCTTCCACTCCCCACTTAGGCTAAAATGCATAAGTGGAGCTGGAGAACCTGAAAGAAAGAAGGAACCTAGGTCTGGGATGACCTTGTAGAGCCGGTTAACCACCCTGAACTTCCCTCCTATCTCTGGACTGTTAAATGAAAGAGAAACCAACTTCTATCTTGTTTGACCTCATTGTTAGAGCCATGACCCTAGCTAACATAGAGGACCACATCCCATTCGGAAAGAGACAAGGGTAAATTTGAGGCTGTCTACAGTCTCCATTTCAGCCAGATTAATCTGGGAACAGATGTCAGGAAAGAAACAGGCTCAGATCAAAGGTAGCAGGGAGAAGGCTGGGAGAGGCTATTACTACTGACCAGCACCCTGTTGAGGTTAAGTGCCTAAGTGTCAGTTCTGACTCATAGCAACCTTGTATAGAGTTTCCAATGAGGAGCTGGTGGGTTTGAACCACCGACCTTGTGGTTCAAATGACCTTAGGGGCCAGTGATTATCCTACAGCATCACTCAGAGTACCCAGTGCTGCTTTTACAGTGAATGAATGCTCACAGGCCATCCAGGAAGTCAAAGACTTCATCCTAAACAGTTTCAACCCTATCTGCCTGTCCTTCTCCCATCCTCTTCTCTTCACTCACTACCTGGCCTTTCTCTTACCCTCAGGCTCCCCAAAAGCTCCAAGGTATAACTGCTTTAATTGTTCTGTACTAAACACAAATGACCCAAGGAAGAAAGTTCCACCTGTTTCACGTTAGCTGGTATGACATCATAGGATAGACATTGGACTGTTAACTGCAAGGTCGGCAGTTCAAACCCACCAACTACTCCTCAGAAACTCTATACAAGATCACTATGATTGCTATGGCATTTAACAACAACAACAATTATTATTATTATTTGGAATGAATTTATGTTGAATACTATCCAGTTATTCTATATAGAAGAACACAGTGGCTGTGAACCACAAGGTTCATGGTTCAAGTCATCAACTGACTACAGGAGAAAGATAAAGCTTTCTGCTCCCACGAAGACTAAAAAGCCTCGAACCCCTGTACAGGGTCACTATGAGTCAGAACCGACTCGACCACAATTAACAACGACAATTCTGTATATAATAATAAAATGATATCTTTTTCTAGTTCATTCCACTAATGTAGTAAATCATACAAAATAGATTATGTTGATATGGAGTTTAACTGTTCGTGGCTACCAAATAAAGGACCCAATGCCAAAGCTTACCTTGGCCCCTGGCATTGGGCTGATGTGCTCTGGCAGAACAAAAGGCTAAATGTGAGGGTATAGGCATTTTAAAAATGAAGTTCTAACAGTTGGGACTAGTTAATCCTTTCCAAGTCATGTGGATTAGATGAATAGCTTTCTAGAAGGCAAGGGAAATTGTGCCTTATGTGATCCTGTCCTATCTCCTTTTCATGAGAATTCACTCTGTACACACTAAGTGTTTTTTTTTAATAAAGAAAATATCTTCTTTGATGGGTAGACACAGGAGGGGATTGATTAGTTAAAAGAAAAAATAATCAAGGCCTAAGACTTCAACAGCCTGTGATATGCAAATGATACACCCTTGCTTGCTGAAAGTGAAGAGGACTTGAAATATTCACTGATGAAAATCAAAGACCACAACCTTCAGTATGGGTTGCACCTGGCTGAAGGAAAACAAAAATCCACACCACTTAACAATAAATAACATCGTGACAAATGGAGAAAAGATTGGAATTGTCAAAGACTTCATTTTGGTTGGATCCATTATCAACATTCATGAAAAGAATACTCAAGAAATCAGACATCTTGCTGCACAAGACGTCTTTAAAGTGTTCAAGAGCAAAGATGTCAGTTTAAGGACTAAGATGGACCTGACCCAAGCCTTGGTATTTTCGATAGCCTCATATACTGGTGAAAGTTGGACAATAAATAAGGAAGATTCATCACAGAAGAACTGATACATTTGAGCTATGGTTTGAAGAAGAATATTAGAAGTACCATGGACAGCCAGAAGAACAAACACATCTGTGTTGGAGAAAGTACAGCCAGAATTCTCCTTAGAAGTCTGGATGGTGAGACTTTGTCTCTCATAGTTCAGACATATTGTCAGGAGGGCCCAGTCCCTAGAGAAGGACATCATGCTAGGCAAAGTGGAGACTTGCCAAAAAAGAGGAAGACCCCCAACAAGAAGGATTGGCACAGTGGCAACAGCAATGAGTTCGAACTTAACAATCGTGAGGATGGTGCAGGACTGGGCAGTGTTACCTTTTGTTCTGCACAGGGTCTCTATAATTTGAACCTGACTCAACAGTACCTAACAACAGTAAGAAGAAAACTTTTTCTAACCAGTGATATAGAAAGTACCCAGAGACATGTTTCTAGAATATACTGCAGTACTACAAAGATTCCAAGTGAACAATCAGAAGGAGTCCTTCCAGTCAAGGATAGCCCATAAACTTGAACTTACCTTGATCTGGGCATCTTTGAGGTCCTTATCTGAGGGATTCTGTGGAGGCCTTGGAATCACGGTGACTATCACTTGTTCTTATGTTTAGGGCAAAGGGATGGTCCACAGAGTTTCTTAGCAAGTATGGTGTAGCCCCACAAGAAGACTCAGTGTGGAGGGGTGGATACTCTGTACATATGGACAAACATCTGGTCCCCTGATCTTAACCATCACCTTCACTGATGACACTGCCTGGTCAAGAGTGGGCCAGGGAGGGGGGCCTGATAGGAGAGCAAGAGGGAGTGAGAAACAGAAAGCAGTGAAGGCAGAAATGAGACCACTGTGGAGGCAGCAGGGCTGAGAATACTTCTGCATGGAGTGAGGGGAGGGGTAGTATAAATTAAACATCCTGGGGGTTCAACGTCTGTCTTTTTTGTGCCACTCAGGCTAAGAAGCATATGGAAGAGATTTTTTTTTTTCCCCCTCTCAAATGTTGATGCTAATTTTGAAATCTTTCTATTCTAACATGACATCAAACTATATAATAGAAGAACACACAGATTGTTACCCAAGTAACAGATTTCAAAGGAAAAGCACACATGGTATGTGTTATGTTGTTCTAAAACCTGGTACTGAGGGGGTGAAGAGCCACCGCAGCAGAGCGACAAACTCAGCACCAGTTTTGCAGGATGCTCAGACCCTGGCTTTCATCCGGACACTTCACAAGCACTTTACACTGTTCTCAAAGCATTTTGTAAAATTAAATGTCATTCTAAACAAGGGGGCGTGTAGGAAATCAATACCAGCAGCATCTTCTGTCAAGCAGAACCTTAAATTCACTCATTAGTTAACTCTTTGTAAAATTCCCACTAACAGTGCATCACAGATCAACAGCAGTGTGAAGAATATTTACCCAACTAATTTTTAGAACGAGTAAGCACAAATTGAATGAGCATTTCTAGAGGATGCATACATTAGCACATGGGAGAGAAAGGAATAAGAATTGATAAAACTTGCTGGAAGTTTCATCATTGAAAAGTTTATCCATCATTGTTCCCCTAACCAACTATTAAATAAAATGATAATCCATTGAATATTAAATATAATTTTTTAAAAAGAGTTTATCCTTTCTTCCACCCACTTCCCTCCTTTCCTTTTCTTCATTTTTTCATTGATTTTTTTTTCCTTCCCCCATCCTCTCTCAATGGTCTATGACCACTAATTTCAATATATTGTGTCCAAATGTTTATCTACTGAAATATATGTTCTCATTTGATATTTTTTTTCTTTTTCAAATATATTTTATTGTACTTTAGGTGAAAAATTACAGAGCAAATTAGTTTCCCATTCAGCAATTTACACAGCTTGTTCCATGACACTGGTCACAATCCCCACAATGAGTAAGCACTTTCCCCATTTTCACCTTGGGTTCCCATTTCCCTTCACCAGGTTTCCCTACCTTTTTGTGTGTGTGAATTAAATGATAGTTTATATGGGAGAACATCGGTTTTACACTCACCCTATCGTATTTCATTTTACTGCAATGATTACAATCCCCTCCATTCATCATTATTCAACAGTATTTGCTTCTATCCCTTCTGGGGTTTTTTTTGTTTTTGTGTTTAATTTATGCAAAAACATTCAGGAATATATAATCATTTAAACAACCAACCAAAGGGCACATTCTGCAAGCCTGCCTCCTGGCTGCCAGCACACAGCTGTTCTCTTTCCATGAATCTAGACTCTTCAGCTACTCTCTCTCTCCATGTCATCATCTCTGCTTCCATCTCTGGTGTTGCTGCTTCTCTGGATAGGGTCCTACATACCACTCATGCTCTTCTCCCTTGATGGTCCTAGGGTCTTCTCCTCCCTAAAAGCCAGGCATGGATTTGTAGTTTATTCTGAGTTGAATGAGAAGTCAGTGGAGCATTTGTAGTGCAACACTGATTCAATCGATTCCATGCTGCCAAAAGGTCCCTCTGGTTGCTAGGTGGTGAAGTACTTGCTCCATGGACTGTGTAGTCTACTAGGCTGTCTCATGCTCTGGTTCTTGGTTTTGTTGCTGCTCCTGTGCCTCTCCTTCATGGACCCTTTTCATCCCTGAGTGGAGGAGGTTCAGTGTGTAGTGATCATGAAATCCAAAGGACATGCTTCATTCCTGGCTCTTCTTCACTGATGATAGTGAAATTCCCCCCTCATTTGATTTTAGTATAGTATAACCACGTCATGAGCCAAAAAGAAAACCACCAAAAAAAGTCATAGGCAGCTTCCCTCGATATTCTTCCTACCACAGGTAACCTGTTCGTGGGGTCCAGCTAAAATTTACAGAAAGCTCAATGTTTACAGTAAGCTTCTAGGAAGCCCGAGGTTTACAGAAAAGACTGCAAATCTGACCACAGAACATCTGTAAGTATCTCTCACTGCCTTAGTTAAGATCAGAGCTTTCCACTTGGACTTAACACCACACTCATGACATTCTCTGTCCAACCCAGGCAAACTTTCATTGAGTGATCAGATATACAGCTATCTGACTGTACATATATTTACAAGGTGTTAGACAGATCTCTGAAGAGAATGAGAAACTAGGAGATCCGAATTCTAAAGACTAACTCAGAAAGGAAGCACTCCCCAAGTTCCCTATTTGAAGGACACAGGGAATAACTCTAATACCAGAGAGAACATATGAGATACTCTTTTGCCAGTTCCAGACTCAGAAAAAATATTTTCTTGGTGTTAAGGGCATATTTTCCTCATCCATATTTTGTACTGGAAAGAACCACATCTTTCTGGCTTGCATTTTTTGCCTTGGTAGCCATTATAACAATAAAAATTACTAGTATAGCTATGATTTATTGACCACCTATTGTATGCCAGGGAGCATGGTGGCTCTGCAGGATAAGCACTGGACTGTGAACCACAAGGTCAGCAGGTAGAATCCACCAGCCAATACGCAGGAGAAAGAGGAGGCTTTCTGTTTCTGTAAAGACTGACAGCTTCCACAACCCTATACAAGGCTGCTATGAGTCTGAACACTTACCAACTATATGCCCTGCCCTATCCCACTTTATGTGTCTTATCTGATTGAATATTTATCACAACACTATGTTGTTGTTGTTCAGTGTTGCTGCGTCAATTTCACCACACAAGGACTCCTAGAGACCCTATATAGGGTTTCCAAGGAGCAGCTCTGGTAGCGTAGTGGTTATGAATCGGGCTGGGAACCACAAGGTCAGCAGTTTGAAACTACCAGCTGTTCCACGGGAGGAAGATGAGGCTTTCTGCTCCCGTAAAGATTAACAGCCTCGGAAACCCTGCACAGGGTCGCTATGAGTCGGAACCAACTCCACTGCACATAACAACAACAACAACAAAGGAGCAGCTTATGAGTTTGAACCACCAACCTTATGGTTTAAACCGACATGTGGTCCAGTGCTTTATCCCACAGCGCCACCACAGGACACCATTCTCATCTTACTGATAAGGAAGCTGGAACTTAGAGAACTAAAATGGCATCCTAGATCATACTTGGTGGTGGTGGTATGCCACGGAGTCGGTTCCGACCCTATACAGTCTATAAATCTTTATGAGATCAGGAAGTGTCATGTTTCTCCCACTAAGCAGCTGGTAGATTCGGATTGCTGACCTTGCGGTTAGCAGCCCAGTTTGTAATCCACTATGCTACCAGAGCCCTCCTACTTAATGACAGAAAGTATTTCAAAACCAAAGTTCCAAGTCATTACCTCATTCCATCTGTTCTTATGCTATGCTAACTCATCACCCTGTCCTCACCCCACCTCAGAGAGGCTGGGCCTAGTCTCCAGGATGCCTGAACTCAGTGACATGTTCTTGGGCCATCCTAAAATGACCTTTTTAGGCCACAGGGTTGACCTTGTATAAAGAGTATTCTGGAAGCTCTTTTCCAATTCAGAGTGCTGTCTTCTTTGTCTTCAACCCTCATAATTCTGTTCATCCCAGTCCATGATGGGCAAGAAAAGGATTATTTCCTTACTCTTGGCTTCAAATCTTGGAGGAGGGTTGCTATGGGTTGAATTGTGCCCACCCCCCAAATATGTGCTGGAATCCTAATGCTGTACTTATGAATGTAATCCCATTTGGGAATGGGATTTCTTTCTTATAATCAAACCATATAGGACAGATTGTGTCTTAATCCTAACTACAGTAAAACCTGTGGAAGTCAGTAAAACCTGTGTAAGGTGGAAACCTACTAGAGAATGAAAACTGAAATACTTCCTACAAATGGAAAATGATAGAAAAATGGTAAGATTGCACCATGTCAAAGGCAGAAAACTGGAAAAACAACTGTCTTGTCAGGTTCTGATTCTCATTTTTCACCATATTTTGAGATGTAAAGAGAGTAGTAGAATCAGGCACAGGGAAACGATAAATGCCATGTGAAGTCTCTAAGGAATGTCAGGAAGAAATTTAGTGAGGTTGAGACAAGGTTATGCCTCCAGACCAGACGAAGCATTGCCTTAGAGCTGGAGCACCAACTTCACACGTCTAACGTCCAAACTGTGAGAAAATACATTTCTGTTCATGAAAGCCTCCTGCATGTGATAATTCTTTTATAACAGCACTAGGAAACTAAGATGGGGTGTCCATGTCATGTCCATGGATGGACCCGTGAAGCCTGTCGAGTCATGTGGAGCCAGCTCTGGGCACTGAGCCCTGCAGTCACTGATGCTTGTGAAATCTTGATCACATCCAAAGCACATCAGTATACATGGTCATTGACATTTTCTCCTGGTGTGGCACGATGAGTTAATGCACTGGACTGCAAAGTCACTTTGAATCCCAAGGTTGGCAGTTCAAGCTCACCAGCCGCTCGTAGGAAACCCTATACAGGGTCACTATGGGTTGGAACCAACTCGACAGCACTTAACAACAACAACAACAATCCTAGGAAATAGGCATTATTGGTCTCATTTTATGATAAAGACACAAAAGCTCAGGGGAACTGAGCAATTCTCCTTAGTTTTATGTTTTCTGAATGTCAGAGTTTGTAATTGGACCCAGGTCCTCTAACTCAGACCTGGTGGGTCTTTTTCTGGTACCTTCTTGACATAAATTCTGGTCTTTTCCCTGAAGGAAAGATGGGGACAAGTACAAACACATAAGAAACAAAATAACACAGCTACTCTCAGTATATATTTGATCAAATCATCTCAATACAGAGTCCCTTGGAATCATCAGAAAGACAGACCCTTCAGTCATTATAATGGAATACACTCCTGTGCTAATGAATGTGGTACAGTCTGAAGGTCAAACAAAGGGAAACTCCTAAAAGAGGTAAATTGTGATCCAAATACTGAAAGAACTAAGGGGCATGCAGTATTGGGAATGATGGAGCCAGTGAACATGCCACTAGAAAGAAGGAGAGACATAAGAAGAAGAAATCAATTGGGAAACAGCAGATTCAAATGGGGGGGGGGGAATGGCAGTGATAGGGGAAAAGTGGAGGAATCAAATGGTCCCAAACGATTTGGAGAGAGGAGAAGTTAAATGTATTGTACAGAGATAAGCATTTGAATTTGGTCTAAAAGGTAATAAGGGAGACAGAAAAGGTTCTTAGGCAAGGAAATGATGTTTCTGAACCATTATTAGAGAAAGGTTTCTGATAAGTTATATAAACAAGTGCTTGTTGCTGTTTTTATGTGCATTCGAGTCGGTTCAAACTCATAGTTACCCTGTACAGGGTTTCTGAGAAGGAACTGGTGAATTTGAACCACCAACCTTGTGATTCAAACTGACCTCGCACTCCAGGGCATTAGCCCACAGTGACAGAGGAGAAATACCTGACTATGGGGATCAACCTACAAGGAGTCGGTTGCAACAAGCCTGTCAGGGCCTATACCACACTTTCTGCTGGATAAATACTTGCACATTTATGCCCTGGCTTGTCACATGACTTAACCTGTTCAATAGGCAAGACCAGAGCTAGAGGCCATAAGAGACCATATCATCTTGAATTTCCTGTTAGGATAAGGCCCCTTAGTCCCTCTCAGTGCTACTGCATCTATGGTGATGGGAACTGACAACTCAGTACCTCTTCTTCCTGGAGAGGGGAACATCAGGTCAGAGCTCTCTCTCCTGCCCACTAGATGTGTCTCTAAGAGAGACTCACAGTCCACTGGCATCAGAGTAACACGGGAAACTATCAAAATGCACCAACTGTATCATGTGTTCATTGGTCATGGTACTGTGGCTTGCATGTTGCTGTGTTGCTGGAAGTTAGGGTACCAGTATTTCAAACACTTCAGGGTTACCCAGGGTGGATAGGCTTCAGACTATGACAGAATAGGAAGAATGAGACATGGACCAATTCTGAAAGGTTAGCCACTGATAACCTTATAAATGTTGTTGTTGTTAAGTGCCATCAAGTCGGTTCCGACTCATAGCGACCCTGTATAGAGTTTCTGAGAAGCAGCTGGTGGGTTTGAACCTTGTGGTTCACAGTCCAGTGCTGATGCTACAGCACCACTCCAGATGTCCAACTTTATGGACAGCACTGAGTATCCTAAAATACAGTGTCAGAAGAAAAGTCCCTCCGGTTGGAAAGCACTCAAAATACAACTAGGGAAGAGCTGCCTCCTCAAAGTAGAGTCAAACGTAATGCCGTAGATGGAGTAAAGCCTTAGGGACCTTCACTTGCTGATGTGGCTCAACTCAGAATGAGAAGAATTAAGTACATATATCCATGAATAACTCATGTATGAAGTATGAATCTAGGACAATTGAAAGTTGTCA
This sequence comes from Chrysochloris asiatica, assembly GCF_000296735.1. Lineage (NCBI taxonomy): Eukaryota > Metazoa > Chordata > Mammalia > Afrosoricida > Chrysochloridae > Chrysochloris > Chrysochloris asiatica. The sequence goes on from NW_006408662.1 coordinate 7,823,891, forward strand.
AAATAGAAATAAAATGCATACAAACCAATATTATAGGCATCCGTGAGCTGAAATAGTCTCACATTGGCCATTTTGAATCAGAAATCCTATGGTGTACTAAGGCAGGAATGACAATTAAAGGGAATGATGTCACGTCACCATCAAAAAGAGCATTTCAAGATCTATCTTCAAGTACTGTGCTGTTTGTGAGAGGATAAAATCTATGTGCCGATAAGGAAAACCAGTTAATATGACTATTTTTCAAATTTATGCACCAAACATTAAAACCATGATGAAAAAATTGAAGAATTCTACCAGCTTCTTCAATCTGAAATTAATCAAGATCCATCGATAATTATTGGTTATTGGAATGTAAAAGTTGGAAGGAAAGAAAAAGAGAAAGGATTGGTAATTGGAAAACACTGCCTTGGTGAAAGAAATTTTGCTGAAGATAATTCCAAAGCAACTGCAGCAGTACATCAATGGGAAGAAATTAAAACTGGATTCAGAAGAGGACATGGAATGAGGTATATCATTGTTGACATCAAATGGATATTGACTGAAAACAGGAAACATTAGAATGAGGTTCACTTGTATTTTAATGATATGCAAAAACATTCCATTTGACTGTGTGGATCATAACAAACTATTGATAACATTGAGAAGAATGGGAATTCCAGAACACTTATTTTTTTTGTACAAGTTCCGCAAAAAGAACACTTTTGCAGAACTTGTACAAAGAACAAGAGGCAGTCATCCCAAGAGTCCACTGAGTGGTTTAAAATCAAGAAAGGTGTGCCTCAGGGTTTTATTTTTTCACCATACTTCCTCAGTCTGTACACTGATCCAATAATCTGAGAACTGGATTATATGAAGAAGAAAGTCACATCAGAACTCATTCACAACCTGTGATATATAGGCGGCAACAACCTTGCTTGCTGGAAGCTAAGGAGATTTGAAGCACTTACTGATGAAGATAAAAGACTATAGACTTCAGTATAAATCACACCTCAGTGTAAAGAAATCAAAAACCCTCACAACTGGACCAATAAATAACATCATGATAAACAGAGAAACGATTGAATTTGGTCAAAATGCCATTTTGCTTGTATCCACAATCAAAGAGCAAGGAAGTAGCAGTCAAGAAATCAAACAATGGACAAATCTACTGCAAAAGACCTCTTTAAAGTGTTAAAGAACAAAGTTGTCATTTTGAGACTAAGGTGTGTCTGGCCCAAGTCATAGTATTTTCAATCACCTCATATGCTTGTGAAAGATAGGCATTCTGGCTGTATGTCTCCCAAGACAGATTTGTTTGTTGTTCTAACTGTTCATGGTACTTTCAATCTTCTCTACCAACAGCAAAATCCAAATGCAACAGTTCTCCTGTAGTCTTCCTTTTTCCTTGTTGAGTTTTCACATGCACATGAGGTGACTGAAAATACCATGGCTTGAGTCCAGTGGATTTAGAAAATGGGACTCATGTATTGCAGTACGTTCATCGCAGAAACTGGACCCCTGTGTTCTCAACTACATCTTCATCATGTTGGGACCACAGGACCAATGAGCCCTCTCAGTTTAGACAACTTTAGCATTCTCATTTGCACAGGACACCAATGCTCAGTTCTTCGTAAATTTGTACGATTGCTTCTGGAACTGAACCTGGCTTAGCTGATTCAACTCAATGCTCCTCATTGGCAAGAATCTTTAAGACAGACTTAAATTTGGAAAGATATGTGAAAGAGAGGCAACTAAGGTGTCAGTGTAGTGTGGTGAGGACAACAATGTGGGTTTCATGATTCTACTGCTCAATGGCCTCCAGTACAACCTAGAATGGGAGCAGCATTGTTTGATCCTGATCCTTTCTTAAAGCAAGAAATAGCTTCTATGAGCTTGTAAATCCCACCTAATCCCTACAACTCCATTTCTCTTGAATTTGGTGCAGTTACAAGAAGTGTAAAGTCCTCGTAAAATCCAAGAGAGCCTCTTCTGACACTCTTAGATTGTTTTCTGTTAGTTTTGAGTATGTCAAGAGTTTATTAAAATAGCAGGATTCTTAGATTACATATGATTGTAATCTTTATTTTTTATCTTAATTCTTTTACAAACCAGGGGCCGACCACTGGTTAGCTCATGAAGTAAGAAGATTTCTGGTCATCTGAGTTTTACATTCTTTGTGAATGTCATTCAAAGTGACAGCTTCAACCTTCTCTTATCATAGGCCTGTTGGAGGCAGGAAGCTTTAAAAAAAAGGGGGGGATGTGTGTTGCTGGTTAGCTTCTTCTCTCGTTTGCTCGTATTTCCACCCCCACCCACAGCTTGACTTTTAAACCCTCCTAGCCTAGAGCTGGTCAGGACACACAATAGTGATCATGGCCTAGATGCTCAGGTATTAATGACTGGATACTTATATCCCCAAACTGACAGTGCCTTAACAAACACTTAGCCTAATTCTCACTTACAATGTCATGGCACTAACTGTTCCTTACATGATGGAAACACTACTGATGCTTACTGCTAACCATCTTTTTAAGTTCATTTGTTCACTTGTAGGTCTATATATGTGGAGTTC
>NW_006408662.1:7827306-7831258 GCF_000296735.1 Chrysochloris asiatica
CTTTGATCTTCATCAGTAGATGTTTTAAGTCCTCTTCACTTTCAGCAAGCAAGGTTGTATCATCTGCATATCGCAGGTTGTTAATGAGTCTTCCTCCAAACCTGATGCCACATTTTTCTTCATATAATCAGCTTCTCAGATTATTTGCTCAGCATACAGGTTGAATAAGTATGGTGAAAAAATACAACCTTGTCACACACCTTTCTTAATTTTAAAACATTAAAATTAACAACAATAGGTCTATATAAAAATCTATTTATCTTTGCTATTCTTCCCGAAAATATTAAATTGTTTTCCCCTGCACCAGTGCTTGGAGTTTCTATCTTACTTCCTTCTGTTGACAGAAATTGTCAAGCAACAGAAGTCCCCAAGAGTATACACTATACTTGACTCATGTTTCCCTGGGTGGCTTACATGAGATGATTTTTTGCATTTGATTTTCTATTTTATCATGAACCTTTGTTTGTCCATCTTATAGAAATGTTGTTGTTGTTAAGTGCCATCGAGTCGATTTCGACCCATAGCGACCCTGTATAGGGTTTCCAAGGAGCAGCTGGTGAGCCTGAACCACTAACCTTGCAGTTCAAACGACTTTGCAGTCTGATGCATTAACCCACAGCACCACACCAGGGCTTCACTTATAGCAAAGGAATATTCAATATATATTTAATGTGTGTTTTTCCTTTTGGAGCCATGCTTTCGATCAAGTTGTTATTGTGTGGTCCTGTGGAGTCAGTTCCAACTCATAGAGACCTTATATAGTGTTTCCAAGGATTTAAATCATTGCAGGAGCAGAAAACCTCATCTGTCTCCCATGGAGTGAATGGTGGGCTCTAACCACCGACCTTGTTATTCACAGTCCCAGTGCTTATCGTACTGATCTGAATAAATTCAGGTTACCATTTCCTTAGTTGGTAGGAAAATATTATCATCTTTCCAGAAGAGTCTATCCAACACACCAGGGCATTCATTTCATTTGTGTTCTTTCATCCTAGCCCTAGTCCTCCCTTGCCTCTAATTACATTATCCTTTAATATGTATAAGGTGAACAGTGAAAGATAGCAACAGGGAGCAACACAGTCCTTAGAGCAATCAACTATTCAAGATCAAAAGGGAAGGATTTGCTAAGGCATAAAGCAAGGAAAGCAGGCAGATGGATGAATGGAAATGGCAAACCAATATATAAAACATCAGTTGAGTTTCTTTACACTAACAGGGAGAATAAAAGGAAATAAAAAAAAACACTACCACTTCCAGTAGGCTTGAAAATGGTAAAATACCTAGAAATAAACCTTGGTAGGGATTTAAAGACTTATACAATGGAAACTACAAAACTATCACAAGTGACAAAAAGAGACTTACATAAATGGAAGACTTAATATTGTGAAAACATAAATACTACCCAAGGCAATCATTCTATAAACACAATGCAGTCCTGATCAAAATCCCAGTAATGTTCTTTACTAAAATAGAAAAACTAATCATCAACTTTCTGTGGAAAGGAAATAGGCCCCAAAAAATCCAAAATATTAAAGAAAAAGAACAAAGTAGGAGGCCTCACATACCCTAATCTCAAAGTTTAGCCACAGTCATCAAACTGGTTGGCATTGGTTCATTCACATAGACTAGTGGAATCGAATTGAGAATCCAGAAATAAACCCATCCTTCTATTGGTGTGATAGTTCCTATCACACCATCTATGGGTGTGATAGGCTTGGTGTCAACTTGACTGGGCCAGGATACTCAATGGCTTGGCAGTTGAGATGTAGCTGTCTTGCATGATGAAATCTAATATTAATGCAATCACTCAATAATGAAGTTGTCTATGAATAGTCGATTAACTTAAAGCAAGTTTCCTTGGAGATGTGTCCTGCTTCCAATATATGGAACACTGAAGCCAAGCTTGCTTGCTTTCTGCTGGGTCTGGAGTTTGCGTCTGGCTCATCCTCAATCCTGTGGTTCTTTGGACTTGAACTAGTACCAGTTGTATTACCTGCCAATCCTGGGAATCAGCAGCTTCCTGCCTTCTTGCCTGCTAGGCCTGCCTGTTTGCCATCTGATTTGCTGATCTTGGATCATGCACCTTGCCGCAACATGAGCATGTCTCCAGCCTGACACCTAACTCACAGACTTGGGACTGACCACCTCTACACCTGTGCGAGCCATTTCTGTGACATAAACTTCTCCTTATGAGACTTATGTAAACTTCACTGGTTTTGCTTCTCTGGAAAACCCAGCCCAAGAAAATGGGCAACTAATTTCAACAAGGGGCCAAAGTCTATTAAATGGTCCGGAAATTCTTTAACACATGATGCTGGGAATATTAAAGATCCACATGTAGAAAAATAAAATAGGAACATAGCATACACTATGCACAAAAACTAAGTCAAAATGGATCAAGAGCTAAATGATAAAGCTGAAACCGTGAGTTCTTAGAAGAAAACAGAAACAAAACTATGAAACCAATTTTTTTTTTTTAATTGTCTAAACCAACTGTTAATACACAAAGAACAGAAATCAATTTAGATAACAAGGACCTGGTGGGAGCAACTCCAATAGGGGTAACATGGTGAGAAAGGAGGGAGAGAAACAGAGCAGCAGGAAGTTTGACTGTTAACCTTGAGAAACAAAAAAAAGTAGAGATTACCCAGAGCCCACAACAATACAGGCATGGTAGGAGACATGGTTACTTGTTAAACATGACTCTGGTTCCACCTAGATCAATATTTATATCTCATATCCCAATCACGAATTGTGTAATACAGGTTAACACCGCTCTTTCCTCTTTCCTTAGGTATGAAATGGCTAGTCCACATCTCAGAGGGATATTAGTTCAATAGATAGAAAACACTTACCCAGTATCATGAACAGCTCCTTCAGTTTTATGTACATCCACTCAAATAATGTGGACAATTCTTTGAAGACTTGTAATACTATTGAATAGGAAGCATAATATTCCCCATAGAGATTACATTGTTTTAACTCAAATTTACAGGAATATTATACATTTGATAAAAAGGCGGAGTGGTTTGGTGATTGCCATTCAAAACGCACTCCGTCCACTCTTCGCTGCTTCCACTCTTCAGGGAGCCAAATTGAAGCAGAAACATTGTTCAATATAAAGAACAAAAATGTGGAGACTCTTGGCTGACTGAACCTGAAATTGATAAGGTGAAGAGGTTCTGAACCCTGTTTTTAACATACAAGAGAGTCTGGTGATCAATATCAAACCTCTTGCCTCCTCACCTTCTCCTCCAAAGAAAGAAATAGGCATGTGAAGATTAGGAGAATAGGGAATTAACATCATAAGAAAATCATTTGCTTGTGCATGTATTGACAAAACTTTATTGAGCACCAACTAGATGCCAATAAACTCAAAACTCTTTTACCATCTTGATTTAAAAGTATTATGAAATGGGTGTGTGTCAAATGCTCATATTAGCTCAAAGACTCAGATGTGCAAGTCAAATAAAGAAGAGCTCTGGAGAAAAAGATTCAACATATAAGGGTAGAAGTGTGTGGAAAACAGCCACATCCTAGATATATGACATTTATTAAACCATATTTATCAGTTTGTAGATTCATTTACTTTATTACTCATCCAATAAATATTAATTAATTACTTCTCATGTAGTGCTTGGTACCACATGAGGTGTACATCTGGCTAGATACTGGGTATCCAAGAACAAAAATGAAGTAGTGACCATATTCAATAGGCCTACATTTATCTCTAAGGCTAATTTTGGTTCAAGTGCACATGAATGTGTATTTCTTTGCAATCAAATACATGCCTAAATCCTTATTTTGAACTTTTTATAATACACTGTTAAAGGAGTCCTAAGCTCTGTGGATATGTGTTTTTGGCAGTAAACACAAAAGTTGATCATTAGGACCTAGTACTCTGGTAGCGTAGTGGTTACGAATCGGGCTGCGAACCTTAAGGTCAGCGGTT
>NW_006408662.1:7831994-7858811 GCF_000296735.1 Chrysochloris asiatica
CCGTTGGTTCTTTTGGCAGTCCCTGGCACTTTCAATATTTTCCTCCAATACCATAACTCAAAAGCATCAATTCTTCTACAGTCTTCCTTATTCACTGTTTAGAAGTATCTATAAAAGAAAGGCTTGGCAAACGACTACTAAGTAATGCTACACGGCTAAGGGTTACTTAATTACGAGTCAAACTCTTTCTAAGTTTTTTTTTTTTTTTTACTGTGTCTGTGTAATTAATGTATTTCTGAACACTTCTCTGATCAGGCAAAGCACAGAGAGGAGAAAACTTTTCATGGGCAGCTTGTGTTATAGATCAGTGTCCAAATCAGCCACTAACAAGCCCATAACTCAGGCTTATTTTGACCTCTTCCATCCCAACACTCTGTTTTTTCTCTCAGCCCATCTGCCTTAGCACTTTAATCTATTCAGCTGATTCTTGAGTCCCAGGACATCTGCTTGTCTTACTCTTTCATGGCTTAATGTATGCCTCTTGGCAGCGTCCTTTTTCAGAGGTAGTTCTGAAAATGAAGTCCACTTTGGCTGGTTTTGGGCCCCACATCAGCCAACTACCCTTGCCATTATGTTGTTGTTGTTAAGTGCCGTCGAGTCGGTTCCAACCCATGGCGACCCTGTATAGGGTTTCCGAGGAGCAGCTGGTGAGCTTGAACCACCGACCTTGCAGTTCACATAGCTTTACAGTCTGACGCATTAACCCACAGTGCCACCTTTGCCATTATAGTGTAACCCAAAGCCTTACTAAGCTTCCTTTCCAACCCCAGAGGGGCTGACCAGACAGGTGGTTTTAATGGAAGTGCTAAGGAAACTTACTTACCATTACTTTCATGTATAAGGAGATCTGGTAGCGAAGTGCTTACGAGTTGGGCTGCTAATCTCAAGGTCAGCAGTTCAAAACTACCAGTGGTTCCATGGGTGAAAGATAAAGCATTCTGCTTCTATAAAGATTTACAGCCTCAGAAACCCTATGCAAGGTCACTATGAGTCAGAATTGACTCCATGGCACACCACCACCACCCCCGCTTTGATATATGCCCTTGAAATGTTAAGAAGTTGTAGAATGATGGTACCAGTTCAGCCTGCCTGCCCCATCCCACTAAAGTCTGAACTTGCGAAATGTTATTTATTTCATATTTATAGCATCTCTTCACCTAGAGAGCTCAAGGAAGCAAATGAGGACAGCGTGGCCTAAATTGCTAAGTACAGGGAAGTTATTTTCTTGCTTAAGACTCATTATTAGAACGATGTACCAATTTCCTCTTAAGTTTTTAGGTACAAATTTTATTAACCAGTTTCACTCCTTCCCTCTTGCTCCAAGCTATTATGATGGATGATTATCAGAAAATGAAAACTATGAAGCTATGAGACAAAGGAGTACTAAAGAAGTGTAGCTCTGTGATTGGTTCTGTTGCTTTAACATTATGCTAATCACCCCTCCTAACAGCAGAGGACAGTATAAAGAGAGAAAGCAGGCTTAAAAAACCTATGTGTCAGATTTGACTATGTAATCAGGAAATTAGCATAGAGAAGGCCCATTTACACTATCATAACACATAAAGAAGAGGAGGCGCAGCCAACACTTTCAGACTGCTGAGTGGAGACGCATCAGGAGTCTGGAATTCCTTCAGTGGAATGAGCCAGAGGCTGAGCTAGTTAGTGTAAGCCCTATGCACTATGGAGAGTGGAGTGGCCCAGCTCTGGGAGCACAAGCCTGGCAATGCTTTGCCCTGGGAACTGCCCTTCTTCTAGTGCACTTTGCTATCAGGGCCAATCGGATAATAGGATGGGATTCAGATGGAAACCATACTCATTGTCTCAGAGAGCTGCCTTTCTTTAGAACCCAGGGGCTGAGCCTGGATAATCCTTGGTCAGGTTCCCAATAAACCCCAAGAAATCACAACACTATTAACCTGTTGTTTCTTCCAGAGGAGATCTGAAATGAGGTAACTCTGGGATGTAATTTAAGAAGGAGAAGTTCCCTTTGCTCTCTGGCTCCTCAGTGTGGGGTTCTGGCAGAACATTACTGGGAAAACTTGGATGTCAGTCAGTTTCACTTCTGGTGGCATAGGCCTGGTTTCAATCACACACCTCCCCAGAACCTAGCCCAATTGTCAAGAATCTTAGTGACCCCTTGGCTCACTGGGGCTCTAAGATGGTGAACGGTTAGGGAAGGCTGGGTTTGAGTCGGTCTAGATACCTTATCAGGGCATTGGAATTGTTCTCAAATTACTCGGAGCTGTTTTCTCCCTTGAAGAACAGAAAGTCCATTAAATATTGGGGGATCTGAAATGATCATCTTTTCTCCTTCCTCTTCCTCTCCCACTTGCCACACTTTAAGTAGGAAAGTCGGGCATCATTTTCATGTTGCATGTTTCACTGCCTTCCCCATTACGAACATAAAATACATTAAATACTGTTGTTGTTGTTATTGTTAAGTACCGTCACTTGGTTCCATAGTGATCCTGTATTGAGTTTCCAAGAAGCAGTAGTTGGGTTTGAACTGCTGGCCTTGTGCTTCGTCATCCAGTGCTGATCCTACAATGTCACACCAGGAGTCTAATAATAATCCTACTTAGATATGGGGGCTTCCTTTTGTTACATTGTTGTTGTTATTTGTTAAGTGCCATTGAGTCAGTTCTGACTCATAGTGACCCTGTATACAGTTCCAAGGAGTGAGTGCTGTATTTGAACCACCAACCTTGTAGTTATCAGTCTAGTGCTTAGCCTACAGCACCACACCAGGAGTTGTTGTTAAACACTGGGGGGAGGAGTCTATAATGATCTCTTTGTCTCATCTCCTTTGGCACACTTTTGGGAGGAGCTTGCTAATTTCTTTTGCTTTTCCTGACATGTATTTTGATATACTTCAGATATCTGTTGGCTGGAAGGTCTAATTCACTTTTTATTCTCAGTCAGAAAAAAATCAACATTTACTCCTTCATTCTTGGGATTCTGGGAACCCAACAATGGCCTTTTTACACTAACCATGTGCCAAGTATAGGCCAGATAGCCCAAGGCCAGATATCTAGGATATGAAAGAATTTAGGATGTGCTTTAAAAAAAATCAATCCTGAGGCCTATAAGAAAATAACCTGGCAAGTGAGTTTGCCTCTTCCCTTCTAGACCAGTGTTGGTTGTTCAGGTAAAACTGCTCTGGGATGAGGAGCGCAGGGCTGGGCTGGGGTGGGGTGCAGAGCTACACTGAGAAAGGCAGTGTGGAGCTGGGTTCCAGTAGAGGTTCAGAGCTGTGATGATGATGTTGGAGGCACGGAGCTCACCTGGGTAGAGGTGCAGAGCTGGGCTAAAGTGGGTTGCAGAGCTATGCTGGGGTGTGAGGAGCAGAGTTGGGTTGGAGCGGGGAAGCAGACCTGTGTCTCCCTTGAGAACTGAGTGTGTAGACACAACTGAGCAGACCTGGGACACTGACTCGCCCTCTCCTACTTGGAGCATGGGATGCTGTCTCTCATTCTTTGTGGTAGCCTCTGTGCCCATTCTGACTACTAAGGAAAGGCAATTTATTTACACATTAGAGAAGAGTACAAGAGTGAAAACTAAACAAAAAACTGCTGTTCCCTAAAGGTAGCACAAAGCTCAGGTTGGGAGATGAGCAGCTACAGAAGACAGACAAGAGTAAGCTAAATCCCCACTGAATAGTTTTCATCTTGTCTAGACAGAGCTGGTGAAAGGAGATGGGGATAAGAATCTTATGATTCAACAGTAATTGTTATCATGACTAATTACAACTGTCACAATTGTAAAGGTAGAAGTTTTGTAACAAAAATGGGGGAGTAGTTAATCTTACTACCAGAAACAGAGGGCCCTAGGACCATCAAGGGAGAAGAGCAGGAGTGGAATGTGGGACTCTATCTAGAGAAGCAGTGACACCAGAGATAGAGGCAGAGATGGGGACATGGAGAGAGGGAGCAGCTGAGGACTCCAGACTTATGGAAAGAGAGGGACTGAGAGCTGGTGGCCAGAAGGCAGACTTGAAGAATGCGCCCTTTGGTGGTTTGAATTGTTATATATGCCTGAGTGTTTAGAAAGAGAGAGAGAGAAAGAGAGAGAGAGAGCTAAAATGAATAGAGAGAAATACTCTTAACTGATGGTACGTGGAGGAGATTATAACCACTGTAATGAAACAAAGTATATGATTTGTTGAATGTAAAACTGATGATCTGTACTGCAAACTTTCACTCGAATTACAATTAAAAATTAAAATAAAATAAAAAGATTATGGAAAGAACACATAAAGTCCTTAAGTAATTCATTGATATTCAGTCATTTCAGGAGGTAGCATATGATGAAAACATGATGGTATTGAAGGAAGAAGTTTAAGTTGCCCTAAAGCCATTAGTGAAAAACAAGTCTCCAGGAATTGCTGAATGAAATTGAAATGTTTCAACAAGCAAATGCAGTGTTGGGGGTGCTCACTCCTCTATGCCAAGAAGTTTGGAAGGCAGCTAGTTGGTTAAGTAGCTGGAAGAGGTACATATAAGAGCACATTCTAAAGAAAGGTGATGTAGCAGAATACATAAGTTATCAAACAACATCATTAATATCAAACGCAAGTAAAATTTTGTTGAAGATAATTCCAAAAAATGGTTGCAGCAGTACATCAACAAGGAACTGCCAAAAATTCAAGCTAGTTTCAGAAGAGAATGTGGAGCAAGGCAGATCACTTCTGATTTCAGTTGGATTTGAACTGAAAGCTGAAAATACCAGAAAGATGTTTACTTTTGTTTTATTGATTGTACAAAGACGTTTGACTGTGTTCCACAAAGCAAATTATAGAAAACATTGGGGAAAATGTGATTCCTGGACACTTAACTGTACTCATGCAGAACCTGCACATAGATCAAAAGTCAGTTGCTTAAGCAGAACAAGGGGACACTGCTTAGAATTCAAGAAAGGTTTGCATCAGAATTACACCCTTTCACCATATTTATTCAATCCATATGCTGAGCAAATGTCTGAGAAGCATGGAAGAAGGAAGACTAACAAACTGCAACATGCATATGACACATTAGTTATGAAATGTGAAGGGGAGTTGAAGGACTACTGATGAATTTTTTAAAAAATAATTCCAGCCTTCAGTACGGATTACACCTCATGATAAAGAAATCAACACTCAGAATAGGGCCAATATGCAACATCAAGATAAATGAAGAAAATATTAAGACTGTCAATAAATTAATTTTGTTCAGATCCACAATCAATCCTACATAAATACAACTCAAAGTTACCTAAATAAGTAAAAGAAAATACTATGCTTGTGGACAGGAAGAATTAATATCATGAAAATATGAATACTGCTCAAAGTGATTTATAGATAAAATGCAATTCCAATCCAGATTCCATCAGCATTCTTTAAATTGATGGAATACCAATCACTAACTTGATATCAAAAGGAAAGACAATGTGGATAAGCAGAGCATTACTGAAGCAGAAAAAAGTAGGAGGGCTCATACTTTCTGATCTCAAAACCACAGTAGTCAAAGCAACTTAGAATTAGTACAATGACAGACACATTGACCAATTGAATCCCAAAGTAAATTCATCCACCTATGGGCAGTAGATCTTAAAAAAATAGCCAAAACCTATTAAACACGGGCAATTCCTTTAACAAATCTTATGTCGAAATCAATACCCATCTGCAGAAAACTGAAAAAGGATCCTTACCTCACACCATACACACAATACATAAATGTAAAACCTAACACTATAAAGATTGTTAATGAAAAAATAGGGGCAAATTCAGGGGCCCTAACATATGGTATAAATAGTGAAACATAGCCAAAAATGTACAAACAAAAGAAGATAAAATAGATAGCTGTCACCTTCTGAAAGTTAAATACTTTTAAGCATGAAAAGACTTGTCTAAAAGAGTTAGAGAAAACTAAAACATTGGAGAAAAATTGGTAATAGCATATCTAACAAGGGGCTAATCTCTTACATATATAGAAAATTTCAACACATCAATAAAATAAAAGACAAATAATCCAATTTAAAAATGGTCAGAGGACATTAACAGATACCTTGCCAACACAACAACCAACAACACATGCAGTAATGCTCCTAATCATTAGCCACTGTTGCTCTACTTGGTAGGTGCCATAAAGTCAGATTCAACTCACAGTGATCCTCTGTATACCAAAACGCCCGGCTCTGTGCCATCCTCACAAGTGGTGTCATATTTAAGTCTATTGCTTCTGCCACTGTGTAAATCTATCTCACTGGGGGGATTTCCTCATTTTCACCGACCCTCCACTTTACCAAGAATGAAGTCTTTCACCAGAGACTTGTCCCTCCTGATAACATGTCCAAAGTATAAAATACAAAATCTCACCATCCTAACTTCTAAGGAGAATTCTAGCTGCACTTCTTCCAAGAAGGATTTCGTTGTTCTTCTAGAAGTCCATGGTACTGTTAATATTCTTCTCCAACACCATAATTCAAATGCATCAATTCTTATATGGTCTTCTTTATTCACCATCCAATTTTCACATGTGTATGAGACAACTGAAAACACCATGGCTTGGGTCAGGCAATCTTAGTCTTCAAACTGACATCTTTGCCCTTCAATACTTTGAAGTAGTCTTTTGCAGCAGATTTTCTCGTTCAGTATGTCATTTGCTTTCTTAACTGCTCTTTCCATGAGTGTTGATCATGGATCCCAGCAAAATGAAGTCTCTGACAACTTCAATCTTTTCTTCATTTATTGTGATACTATTTATTGGTCCAGTTGTGAGGATTTTTGTTTTCTTTACACTGAATTACAATCCAAACTAAAGACTGCAGTCTTTGATCTTCATCAGTAAGTGTTTTAATTCCTTAGATTATATCATCTCCATATCACAGGTTGCTAATGAGTCTTCCACCAAACCTGATGACACATTCATCTTGGTATAATCCAGTTTCTCAGATTAGTTTCTCAACATACAGATTGAATAAGCACAGTGAAAGAATACAGCCCTGGCTCAAATGTTCCCTGATTTTAAACCTTTCAGTATCCTCTTGTTCTGTTAGAATGACTGCCTCTTGGTCTATGTACAAATTCCTAATGAGAACAATTAAGTGTTCTGAAATGCCATTCTTCACAATGCTACCCATAATTTGTCATGATTCATGCAGTCTTAAACATTTGCATAGTCAATAAAGTAAACATCTTTCTGGTATTCTCTGCTTTCAGCTAAGATCTATCTGACTGAAAGCATCTAGACTTCAACAATGTTCTCTTCTGAATCTGACTTGAGTTTCTGGCAGTTCCCTGTTGATGTGGTGTTGCAATCATTTTTGAATTATCTTCAGCAAAATTTTACTTGTATGTGATATTAATGCTATTGGTTGATGATTTCCACATTCCATTTGATCACCTTTCTTTGAAATCGTCACTAATAGAGATCTCTTCCAATCGCTTAGCCAGGTAACTATCTTCAAAATTTCTTAGCATAAATGAGTGAGCATCTTCAGTGCTGCATCAGTTTGTTGAAAGATTTCCATTTATATTTCATCAATTCCTAGAGCCTTGTTTTTCACCGAAGACTTTAGTGCAGCGTGGACTTCTTCCTTCAGTAACACGGGTTTTTGATCACATGTTACCGCTTGAAATTGTTGAACATGAACTATTTTTCTTCCGCTTGGTACAGTGACTCTGTGTATTCCTTTCGTCTTCTTTTGTTCCTTCCTGCATCATTCAATATTTTACCCATTGCTGTTGCTAAGTGCTGTTGAGTAGGTTCCAATCCATAGTGACCCTGTATAGAGTTTCCAAGGAGTGGCTGGTGAGCTTGAACCCACAGAACTCTTCAATATTTCAAGTGAAGGTTTGAATTTCTTTTTCAGTTCTTTCATCTTGAGAAATGTTGAGCATGTTCTTCCCTTTTGGTTTTCTAACTCCAGGTCTTTGCTCATCTCATTACAATAGTTGACTTTGTCTTCTCCAGCTTTCCTTTGAAATTTTCTATTCAGTTCTTTTATTTCCTTATTTCTGCCATTTGGTTTAGCTTCTCTATGTTTAAGAACCAGGGTCTTGTCTGATATATTTTTTTTTCCCTTTTTTTCATGTCTGTTTAATGAACTTTTACTTTCTACCTGAATGATGTTCTTGATATCATCCCACAGCTCTTCTGGTCTTTGGTCATTCGTGTCTGATGTATCGACTCAGTTTCTGGTCATATTTTGGCTTTCATGGATTTGTTTCTTCAGTTTCTGTCTGAGATTGCATATGTGTAGTTGGTGGTCTGTTCCAGTCTGACATTGGCTATTTTTGGCTGATAATATTGAACTTTTCCAATGTCTCTACACAAAGATGTAGTCAGTTTGATTATTGTTTATTCCATCTGGTGAGTTCCATGTGTATAGTAGCCTTTATTGTTGTTTCAAATGGTATTTGCAATGAATATGTTGGTCTTACAAAGTTCTATCATGCCATCTCCAGCATCATTTCTATCTCCAAGGTCATATTTTCCAAGTAGTGAGCCTTCTTCTTCGTTTCCAATGTTTGTATTCCAATCACTAGTAATTATCAATGTACCCTGATTGCATGTTTGATCAGTTTCAGACAGAAAAAGCTGGTAATTTCATCATCACTGGCTTTAGTGGTTGGCATGCAAATTTGAATAATAGTGGTATTACCTGGTCTTCCTTGTAAGTGTATGGATACTATTCTATCACAGACAGCATTGTACTTCAAAATAGATCTTGAAACGTCCTTTTTGATGATAAATGCTACACCATTCCTCTTGAATTTGTCATTCCTGACACAGTAAACCATACGATTGTCTGATTCAAGATGGCAAATACTAGTCCATTTCTGCTCATTAATGCCTATGATAACTATCTTTATGTGTTTCCTTTCATTTTTTAACAACCTACAACTTTCCTAGATTCAAACTTCACAAATTCCATGCTCTGCTTATTAATGGATGTTTGCAGCTGTTTCTCCTCATTTTAAGCTGTGCCCCATCAGCAAATGCAGGTCCCGAAAGCTTTGCTCCACTGTAGTAAAATGGTGGGGTGCTTTCTTAAAAAGTTAGAAATAAACATATCGTTTAACCTAACAATGCCACTGAGTGCCACTGAGTCACTTCCAACTCATAGCTACCCTGTATAGGGTTTCCAAGGAGGTGCTGGTGGGTTTGAACTGCCAACCTGGAGGTTAGCAGTCTAGTTGTGATTCTACAATGCCATCCAGGACTCCAACAATGCCAACTACTAAGTACATATCCTAAAGAAATAAGAGCCCCAACACTAAGAGTTATATGCACATCCATGTTTGTTGCAGCATTATTTACATTAACAAAGAGATCGAAATATTAACAGTAAACTATGGTCCATACAAAAAACTATGGTTCATACACACAATAAAATACTTTGCAATATTAAAGAAGAATAATCCATGAAACACCTCCTAACACGTTGAACTCAAAGACATTACACTGAGTGAAATAAGTCCATCACAAAAGGACTAAGGGTGCATGAATTCACTATTATAAAAAGTCAAGGCAAGGTTTACACACAGAAGAAACATTCTTTAATGGTTACATAGGATGAGAGGAGAAAGCAGAGAGAATCACTAGCTGGATAATGTTGTTAAGTGATGTTCAGTCGACTCCAACTCATTTTGTTGTTAAGTGCTGTCAAGTCATTTCTGACTCAGCAACCCTATATAGGGTTTCTGAGGAGTGGCTGGTGAGTTTGAACCCATGACCTTGTGGCTGAAACCAAATTTGCGGCGTGGTGCTTACCCTACAGCACCACACCCAGATTCTATTCCAACTCTTGACATCCCTGTTCCCAAGGAGAAGCTGGTGGATTTGAACTATCGACCTTGTGATTAGCAGTTCAGTGCTTATGCTACAGCATCATGTTGTTGTTGTTAACTGCCGTTGAGTCTGTTCTGACTCCTAGCAACCCTGTATAGGGTTTCTGAGGGTTTAAGTCTTCGCAAGAAAGCCTCATCTTTCTTTGGCAGACAGCTGGCAGATTTAAATTTAAGCCTTGTGGTTGGAAGTCCAGTGCTTATCATATGGAGTCACCATTCTCCACTATAGCACCATGTTGTTTTGTTGTTGTTAAGTGCCATTGAATCAGGTCCGAACCCTAGTGACTCTGTATAGGGTTTCCAACAAGTGGCTAGTGAGTTTGAACTGCCGACCCTTGCAGTTCAAACAACTTTGCAGTCCAATGCATTAACCCACATATTAATTTGCATAAAGGGAAAGTCAACATGCAACTAGGGGATGATCAGAGCCAAAAAAAAAAGGACTAGGTTTTCAACAATGGAAGGATGACAACTTGTCACCCTCTGTGTCTATTCAAACAGAGAGCCATAGAAGACAGAGACACTAGAACTTAAATAGTTGTGGGATGGGAGAAAGAGGCCTTAAAGATGTCTGTGCTGTCTGCCTGAGGAACTAGCAGGATAGTTACCTTGCCTAAGAGGAAAACTGAAGAAGAGCATACCTGATTAGGGAAATTAATTGATCTGTAATATTACTTATGTAAAATTTTAAAACATTCTATTGGTAGCGTAGTGGTTACGAATCGGACTGCGAACCTCAAGGTCAGCAGTTCGAAACTACCAGCTGTTCTGCAGTAGAAAGATGAAGCTTTCTGCTCCCGTAAAGATTTACAGCCTCGGAAACCCTGTACAGGATCACTGAGTCGGAACTGACTCCACGGCACATAACCAACCAACCAATTGTTTATATGGACTCCTGCTGTGGTTCTGTAGGATCAGCACTGGCACAATGTCGGTAGTTCAAACCTTACCAGCTGTTCCTTGGAAACCCTATATGGAACCAACTCAATGGCACTTAACAACAACGCCAATTGTTTATATATTTCCCATAAATAATATGTTTAAAAGATGTTTGTTAGGGTTAGCTCCCACCAACCTGAAAAACTGCTGCTTAGGCTTGTGCTACCCCATGATCACTTGCAGATTGGACCATTGTGATCCATACAGTCATTTTCAGAGTCCATTGATTGATTTTCAAAAAGAGATCTCCAGGACTTTCTTCTTAGTCTGTTTTCATCTGGCAGCACTGCTAAATCCTGTTCACCATAACAGAAACACACAGTCTCTAAGGACAGACCGCTGGCGCTTGAGGTACAATGGCTGTGAATCAAGCCTGGGTCTCTTCAGGGAAGAGACTTCTACCAATGAATCAATATGCTAACGGAGGGAAGATCCCAGATTCAGAAAGGTTCTACAGAGAGCCTGTTATTTAGCTTTAAACAGACCAAAGACAACCATCCAGATGAGGGAAGCTGGCAGCATACAGTTTGTACAGAGGTCAATGGAATCCCCTGAGCACAGTCAGGGTTTCCATTATATGCAACAGGGAACAGAGGAAATCATCACAAGATCATGATGATTCAGCAGTTCAATTCATCATTGTCAAAGGCAGAACTACAGATGCAAGGAAAGTATCATGATTAATTAAAAGATAAAATAGTCTGGGATTGGTTAAACAGCTTTGATTACTTGGCTTCAGGGTGGTAAAGGAGCTCTGGTAGTATAGTGGTTTTGAGGCTGGCTGCCAACCTGAAGGTCAGCAGTTCAAAAACTACCAGCCGTTCTGTGGGAGAAAGACGAGGCTCTCTGCTCCTGTAAAGATTTACAGCCTCAGAAACGTTATGCAGAGTCACTATGAGTCAGTCCCAACTCTGCAGCACACCCCCACAATCCCTACATGATGGTAGGTTATGACTCATGCTCGTATGACCCTGAGTCATTGTCACAAGGTGGTGACACGACAATACCAGGACCTCAACCTTTAACTTGGGAGCGCAGTGGCTCCATACGATAAGCCCTGGACTGCAAACCACAAAGTCAGCGTTTCGAGCCTGCTAGCCACTCTATGGGAGAAAGATGAGACTTTCTATAACTGAGAAAGAGATTTAAAGCCTCTGGAACCCTATACAGGGTCACTGTGGGTCAGAACCAACTTGATGCCACATAACAACAACAACAGCCTTTAATTTAAATTAGATATCATGCCTCTGATGGACTGTTTTTGGTAAATCATTACAGACATTTCCACTGAGTTCCCTAGTTCTTTGTGTGAGTACCTTTCCTCAACTATTTTAGTTAATCTACTTTCACCTGCATTCTTCCCTGAGCTTGCCTGGACTTGTCTAAGCATAATATAACATTGTTGGCTTAATGACCAGCAAACATTAGGAAGTAACATCTAAAGAACTCAAACGGCATCTAAACTGATGTCAAGACTTAAAATGGAGTTGTGGTTGTGGTGGTGGTAGTTGTCATGGAGTCGGCTTCGACTCATAGCGAACCTGTACAGAGTTTTCGAGGCTGTAAATCTCTACGAGAGCAAAAAAAACCTCATCTTTCTCCTACAGAACGGCTGGTAGTTTTCGAACTGCTGACCCTGATGTTAGCAACCCAGCTCATAACCACTATGCTACCAGAGCTCCTTAAAATGGAGTCAGGGCTCCATTTTAAGTTGTTAGCTGCCTTCAAGTTAGTTCTGACTTACAGTGACCCTGTATAGGGTTTCCAAGAAGTTTGAAGCACCAACCTCCCAATTCAATCTGACCTTGCAGCCCAGTGCTAAAGTTCTTATATACCAGTAATGCCTCGAAAAAATGTCTCTAGTTTTGACATATTAAAAGCACAGGATAAAAGGACATACAAGGAATTGGTAACAATGTCTGTCTTCTGGAGAGGAAGGAGAGAGGCGAGCAGAATTAAGGAATGGTTAAAAGGGGACATTAACTTCATCTGGTTTTACTCCAGAAAAATGTGAAACTAATGTAGCAACGTGATTAGCATCTGTTATTCTGAGTGGTGAATGATTATACATGTATTTGCGATCCTACTTTATGTCTTTGGATTTGGTTTTTGAGTTTTTGCGCTTGTGTTTTCGTTTTTCCAAATGAACAAGTAGAAAAATGTCAGTTCCTGAAAAGCGGTCTACAGCTTCCTAGGCCCTTTTCTACATACCTTTACGTCCCTCAAAAGCCCCTATAAAACAGGTAAAAGGGGCATGCCATTGTTCCTTGGGCTGCACAGGGAGGAACAGAACACACAGAAACTGAGTGGCTCACGGCCAGTCAACATGGCTAGTGCTGGAACTCACTTCCTGACAAGTTCAGAGCTCTTTGCACCTTAGCACTTTGCTACTATGGCCCATGAAAACACCCAGACTTCGTTGGGGGAAGAGGCTAATACTCTAACCACGTCTCCAGGGAAGACCAGGTTCCCTGTCTGCTTTGACAAAAAAGGAATAGCCACATCCCCCTTGTCCTTGTGGGCTTTGCATGCCCGGCAAAAAGGAACACTTTAAGGTGGCGGTCAATTAGTATCTATTTGATTAATTCATTCACACATTCAACAAATACCTACGTCTACTATGACTCAGATTCTATTTGGGGCACATGACATACAGCAATGAACAATTTACATGAAACTCTCTTTGCATGCCCCTCACGGCACTGGGAGAGACAACAGAACTGGGCCCTGAGAAATTGGCTTTCCTTCCCTCTGCAGAGTACAGTTTCCACTCAGCTTTCTACCCAAGGCCTGTCACAAGACAGGCCTCAGAGGCAACCCAAGGTGTTACCTAGTTGGGAAACATGAGCTCTGTGCTCCTGTCTCTTTCTCCATGGCCATTTGGTATCTGGGCAGAAGTCCCTTTTCTCTTCATTCTCCTCATTTATTCTCCCTATTGTTCCTCTCCATTATCTACTTTTAAAGGTCACATTAATATCACCTAAAATATATTATGAATTTTCCTGCAGCAGTCCCTGCGCCCGACCTATTTCTGGCTCCATTATCTATCTCAGGAGAAGCTGCTGTATCTTGCCAATTCCTAAAGCCAGAATGTGCAACCATCTTTGAGTCCTCTCTTTCTCATACCCCACACCCATCTTTCAGTGATCTCTAGTGGTGTCTTCTATTGAGTCCGACTAAGGAGCTCTGGTAGCGCAATGGTTACAAATCGGGCTGCTAACCTCAGGGTCAGCAGTTTGAAACTACCAGCTGTTCCACGGGAGAAAGATTAAGCTTTCTGCTCCTGTAAAGATTTACAACCTTGAAAACCCTATTACAGGGTCACTAGGAGTCGGAAGCGACTCCACGGCAAAATGACAACAACAATCCTTTTATAAGGAATAAGGACAAGTGACCTCTAGTAGCTGTCTTCTATTGATCTATCATTTTATAAACCCAGTCCTTCCCCAAGCACTCAGGCCCCTCCTTACTCTGTTCTATTTCTATCTGAATCACATCAAGGACACATCACCTTCTAACACACAATTTAACTTATTTATATGCTCAAAGTGTGTCTACCCCAACCTAGAAGGTGAGCCTCATGGAAACATAAGTATTTTTCTACTTGATTCTCAGACAGATGTGAAGAGGAAGGTGGCCCGAAGACCCTCAGAAATCTTTTAGGAGGACAAAGCACAAAAACATAGCCCCTCCTTATGTGGAGCACTCCCTGGGGCAACAGATCTTTGATGGAGACATCAGTACCCAGAGAAGTCAGTGCCGAGAACACCCCAACATCTGGGCACATCGCCACAGCTAAAATCAAGTCTGGCAAGCTCAGCAGTTCCAGGGATAGAGCCTGTGTATCTAAAGCAATTGTGGGGGAGTGGTATGTGTGTAGGGGGGCTGGGGGGGTGGGGACAGTTAATAAAACTGAAAATGCTACAAGGAAGGGTCTTAGCCTCCCTTGGTAGCTTGCACAAAATTCAGTCTACGCACCAAGAGTCCATAAGCATCTTGTCTTGGTGACAGGAAGGAATAGGTGTGGGGATGGATGACTCTCAATAAACCTTCTTGCAAAATCTGAGTAAGTCCAATTCCTTGGACTTGTGGGCTCTGAACCAGAGTAAGGTGTGAGCAGGAGAAAGTCAGATTTTAGAGCACTCTCTGATAGTTTTCCCCAGAGACATGAGAGATGTGTTTAACATGCGGATGTGTTGGGATTAAGGGTGTTGTACTCCACCCTGTATCTTCTTACTGGTTTTCCCATCAAATAACATCAAGAGGGATCATCACATAACTGCTACATTACATCATTACATAAGTGCCAAACAAGTGATTATCTAGACCCAGCCGATTTGACACATAGTATTGGGGAACACAATTCAATCCATGGCGCATACCGTCTTGTAGTGAATTACCTGATCTTTCTTCTAGACGTAGTCTGTAACTCCCACCAAACGATGTCCCCACTCTGCTGGGTCTGAGTAAGAGAAGGTGAGAGAAGATACTGATAGGATGACATGATTCAACTGTGGATGGGAGCAGAGTTCATTGTCATTGTAAAAACTTGAAACTCTAGTGTGGGTATAAGATAGACCATCTCATAAGTAGGAGTGGGGGTGGGGGGGACTCTCACTACCATCAAATAAGAGGCAGGAATGGAGCATGTCGTTTGGATTCTGAGGTGCTTGCTCACTGAACCTCCTAGACCCAGGGATGGAAAGCTGTGACTCCGGTGGAGTGGCAGAACTAAGAGACAAACACAAGACAGAGTAGTGGGCTTCCCATCCCAGGGAGCAAGTACAGCTGAGTGATTTTGGAAAGAGGTGTTCTTGCAGAGTGGGGTGCCTCCAGGCACTTAACTGGGGGAGCCAGGTTTGCTGACCTATGGAGCTAAGCCAAGAACTTGTAAGCTGAGACTTATAGTGGAGTGGAGAGATTTTGAGCATTTATAAGCAGCCCTGAAAGAGCTTAGTTGACCAGGGAGAGAGACAGAGTAGCTACAACTGAGAAGAGGCTGTCCTAACCAGGAAAACTGTGCCCTGAGCATCTCTACCCTGAATGTTAACCTGTTTGCTTCCCTAGTAAACCCCATAACTAGTGAGTATGGTGTGTGTGTTCTGTGTTACCATTTCAATGAATCAGCACAGTTGAGTAGAGAGTGTTGTGTGAGGAATGGTTGCATTTACATTTTTTTGCATATACGATTCAGCAGCTACACTCCCTGGAGTATACCCCAAAGATTTAACAGCATAAATTAACACAGATACTTGTGCGCTAACATTCATTGGAACATTATTCACTGGAATCAAAAAGAGAAATGAAGTTCTAGTACATGCTACTATATGAATGAACTTTGAAAATATTATGCTGAGTGAAATAAATCAGATAAAAAATAACACATATTGCACAATATGTGGCCCTTTGTGTCTACTTTGTTTTAGGTCTATTGCATGATTCCATTTATATTAAATAACTAAGATAGGCAAATGCATAGGGACAAAAGCGTTTTACTGACAGGAGATAGATACGGAATGTTACTACTTTAAAATTAGATGTAAACAAAGTAAAAAAATTTAATTAAAGGCACACTTTTAGTTTATGTTCAATTGTTTTTCATTGTTTCATTGACCTTAGTGCATAAATCAAAGCATAGAATCGTAGGACCAGAAGAATTTGCTTTTAAATAATGTTGCTACCTCTTATTGGCTGTATTAATTAGCAAAGTAGATTACTAAAATAGTGTTGATGCTATATTCTCTAAAGACAATAAAGGTAGGAATTAATACTAAGAATATAAACAGATCCATGAATACTTTTAGAAAGCACCTAAACACCATTTATATACAGAAGCAGAATTCAGAAGAAAGTCATAATAAGAAATGATACTCTGGGGCATGCAATATATTAAACAGTGAGCTGCTAAGGTGAAGGTCTGAGTTTTACCCAGAGACATCTCAGAAGAAAGGTCTGGTGATCTACCTCCCAACAAATGAGCCACTGAAAACCCTATGGCCAGAGAAGCAGTGACACCAGAGATGGAGACAGAGATGATGACATGGAGAGAGAGAGAGCAGCTGAGAACTCTAAACTCATGGAAAGAGAAAGGCTGTGTGCCAGGAGGCAGGCTTGCAGAATGTGCCCTTGGGTTGTTTAAATGATTATATATTCCTGAGTGCTTTTGTGTACATCAAAAACACACACACAAAAACAACAACAACAACAACAAAAAAAACAGAGAAAATAGAAGCAAATACTGTTGAATGATGATGCACTGAGGGGAATGTAATCATTGCAATGAAATGAAATACTTAGGATGAATGTAAAACTGATGTTCTCCCATGTAAACTATCACTCAACTCACAATAAAAACAAAACAAAACAAAACAAAACAAAAAAATCTATGGAACTCAATTCTACTCTGACATATATGGGTTGCCATGAGGAGCTAGGTCAGATCCATGACAATTGATCTGGTTATAGGAAATACTGGCCTTGAAAACAATCTATATAATAAAATAAGTAAGTACATAAATAAATGAATGGATTTACAATAGAATTGATGAAAATACTCAGCTGGAAGAACACACAGCCAGCTCTGGGCATAACTCACTTCTAGACTGCATCTCCCCTTGCAGAGGGCTTCAGTAATTTAAGAGGGAAATAAAGGTGGTGTTGCTGGATACTGTTGAGTCAATTCTGACTCACAGTGACTCTTCAGGACAGAGTAGAACAGCCCCCCTACCGTTTCCTAGGCTGAAATCTTTATAGGAAAAGCTCACAGGGGCCATTTTTCCCTGCATAGCTGCTGGTGGGATCAAACCCCAACCTTTCGGTCAGCAACACAATGCTGTAACCAATGTCTTTCACCATTATGTCACCAGGGCTCCTTTGTTGTTGTAGTTGTTTTTAGGTGCTATTGTTCAAATAATTTTGCAATCTGACACATTAGCCCACAGCACCACACTAAAAATAATCCAAGAGGTGTAGTAACTTCTTTGGCTTCCAACAATTTTATTGTGGTTTATGTGACAATTCTTTTCAGCAATTTATACACATTTGGTTTCATGATATAAGTAGCAATACCCCCAATGTAATAGCACTCTTTGCCCTTCTGTCCTGGGCTTCCTATTTCCCTTTGTCCATCCTTCCTGCCCCTTCATGCTGTCAGAACTTTGTTTTGGGGAAAGTACTCTACTTTTCATTTCTTATGGTTATTTTGAAAAGCACATTCCCCATGGGTGTCAATGTTCACTTTGTGGATTTCTCTACGTATTGTTTGGCTGAAAGGTGATCTCCAAGAGTGGGTTCCGTGTAAAGTTTAAAGAGGGTCTCAAGAGTTTCACCAGTTTCTATATGAGGAGTAAGTTTGGTATTTTTTATGATTCTGGATTTTGTTCTATGTTTTCTCCCTCTCTGTCTAGGCCATCGACACTCGTGGAAGCAGCAGTCAAGAAATCAGATGATGTATTTCACTAAGCAAAACCTCTTTAAAGTGTTGAAGCACAAGACCTCTTTAAAGTGTTGAAGAGCAAAGATGTCAGCTTGAGGACAAAGATGCTCTGAAGTCAACCCATGGTGTTTTCATTAACCTCATGTGCATGCAAAAGTTGGATAGTGAATAAGGAAGACTGCAGAAGAATTGATGCATTTGATTTATGGTGTTGGAAGAGAATACTGAAAGTACCATGGGCTACCAAAAGAACCAACAGATCTGTGTTGGAAGAAGAGCAGCCAGAGTGCTCCTTAGAAGCCAGGATGGTCAAACTTCATCTCCTCATACTTTGGACATATGATCAGGAGGGACCAGTCACTGGAGAAGGATACCATGTTTGGTAAGGTGGAGGGTTGGCGAAAAAGAGGAAGACCCCCCAGTAAGATGGATTTGTGCAGTGGCAGCAGCGATGGGCTCAGGCATAGCAACAATTGTGAAGTTGGCACAGGACCAGGCAGTGTTTTGTTCTGTTGTGCACAGGATCACTATGAGTTGGTATGGACTCCACAGCAACCACCAACAACAATAACAGCACAATTAGACCTATGGTCCTGAATCATTCGGAAATCATTATGACATCATGCTGATAATGTCCATCAGCTGGATGATGTGTCTTTGCTTAATAAAGGGGTCTCTGTAAAATATGTCTGAATTTGGGGTATTTTCCTGTATAACAGAGGTCACTGTTGTGTCATCAATACACCTCATCGTCCTTGGTGGCCCTCCAAGTCTTCCAAACAGAATGTCCTTCTCCAGTGATCCGCCCCTCCTGATGACAAATCTAAAGAATGCTACTCAACATCTAGGACAGCACTCTCTGAACCACAACTAATTTTCAAAACCAGATTGCCAGACCTTAGTGTGAAACCTGTTTACTATGGGTGACCCAGAAGTTAGGAGAAACACTGGTGATACCGCTTCCAGCAACAGAGCAACGGGCAAGCCACCACAGTATGACAAACTGACAGGTGAGTGCGGATTTATATTTCCTGTACTGGAAACTGAAAGCCAGAAAAATGTGAACTGTTTACCTGTGGATCCACTTGATAGGAACAGTGAACACATTGTGTACTTGTGACAGCTTAGAAATAGCATGAAGGTGGTTTTGACCTTATAGAACCCAGCTATGAATCTAGAGCACAGTGTTGATTCATTCCAGAATGTGAAAGAACATAATGAAAGACAAAAGTTGGAAATGATTTTATTTATCTTGATATTTACTACCTGGGAGAGTGGTGACTCTGTAGGATAAGCACTGGTCTGCTAACCACAAGGTTGGCAGTTCAAGCCTGTCAGCCACACCAAGGAAGAAAGATGAGGAGATTGCCAGTTTCAGAAATCCTATACAGGGTCACTGTGAGTTGGAACAAACTCGATGGCTTTTAACAACAACAACATCCATCCCACAGCATGCTCTCCTCAACTGGCTTTGAGAATTCACGCAGTAGCCACACAGAACTCAGATACCACCCTGACAATTAAGGGGTTTATTAGGGAAGTTAACAGATTACAATTAAGTGTCAGCAACGCTCAGGGCACAGTTCTTGCAATCAGAGTAGCCTTTCCTCAGCTGTACCCACAGGCAGGCCTCTCTCTGCCTGGGCAATGTTACAGAGGTCTTTGATGGGTGCTGCTAGTAAGTGCCCACGGGGCACATCACTCCACCATAAGCCTCAGCCTATCACCATGGGTTAGCAAACCTAGCGCCCCCAATTAAGTGCCTGGAGGCACCCCACTCCACTGGTGAGCCTGTGGCTCAAAGGTACTTGGCTTTACTTGCTCCATGGGCCAGGCAGTCCACCAGTCTGTCTCAGAAAAATGTTAAATGGTTACTTGTGGATCCACTTGATAGGAACAGTGCTTTGGCTCTACGTTCTATTGTTGCTTCTCTGCCATTCCTCTGCTACTTTTCAGGTGTCCCTGCTTTCTGAGGCGAATGCACTGGAATACCAAAGTCCAAAGGACATTCCACTCCTGGTTCTTCTCCCCTGATGATAGTAAGATTACCCATTCCTGCTTCTGAGATGACTCATTTCATACAACAAACTCTTAGGATCTTTATGTTCATGTGATCCTATCAGCTATTTCTCGCACCTTCTCTTTCCCAAAGCCAGTAAGGTAAAAACATTGTTTGGTGGGAATCACAAAAATCTGCAGGTTGAAGAATCATGCAAAGTAATTCACTGCCCTGCTCAGCATGGACAGTTAGTGGCCTCTTAAAATATTGATGCTCTGAGAAAATGTTTATGCTCAACAGGAAGACACAAAGCTCCAGTTGTGTCAGGCCAGATCTAGATGGCAGGCACTGTTTTTCTCTTTCTCACTCTGAAATGAAATTTTACTTTGACCTTAACCCCTGCAGCAATTTTTTTTTAAAAGTCATCTAAGGCACAGCTGTAAATTCACTGAATGTAGATTTAAAAACAAAACAAAACTGTTTTCCTTTGAAACGCTTCTTCCCAAAGTCAATAAGTCTTTTCAGACATGCAAAGAAAATGAAACTGTATCATTTGATATTTTTCACTGCCCATTACCCTGAGGCTTTAATCAGACTTTAAGATATTGGTTATTGAATAGAACAGTAGCCTTCCTTATCAACATTCTGAAGCCAACTACACTTCAAACATTGAATAGAACATGATGGCCTCAAGAACTTATCTTTCATACTCAAGGGATCCAAAAGTGATTTGCTAAGTCATGAGTCAGATACTCAGAGAAGAGAAACTGGGAAAGCAATCAAAGAGCTATTATATGCTTATAAAAGACTCTCAGGCAGCTCTGGGCTTCTGAATCCGTTTCACTGAAGGGAAGTGAGCTAAGCAATGGCGTGATCTCTGGTCCTTTTGAAGAGTGGTATAAGATCCCTTCTCCCCCACTAGGGACAAACAGAGGGAATGTTGATTTGACATCACGTTTACGATTACATTACCCTGTCCCTTCCAGCCCCAGCTACACAATGAAGGTGTAGCTGTGTCTCTTACTTGGCATCATGCTGCAGGAATGTTCATTGTACAGTGGACGTCCCAGGCCACGGGAGATGAAGCTGTCTGTTGTGAAGCTCCGACAAGGTCACCCTGACAAACTTCACACAGCCACAGTTTCATCCACAACCCATCGACTGTCCACCAGTGCTATGATGTTCTAGAATGAACCTCAAGAACCTCCTAGCAGTGTTCCCCCAAATCTTAGTAATGAAGATTCTCCCATGGGCTGATGACAATACAGACTCGTAGATCATGCTTCTAGGAATTCTGATTGAGTCTCTCTGAAGAGGGGGCCAGGCATCTGAATTCTTAACAAATCTCTAAGAGGAATTTTTATAAACAAACAGGAGGTTTCTGAACCATTAATTTGGTCCACTGTTTTTCAACTAAGGTAGAAGATGATCAGACTAGGAAGCTTTTTCTTCTGCCCAAAATATGTCAATTATTGTAGTTCCCTTCCCCCTGTCCCTATATTTGAAATGTCCCCTGAGAAGACAGCAAAAGGTACATGAGGTTTGCAAAGCTGCTCGCAAGGAACCTGATGCCTAACCTCCACCCCTTCCAGTACCATTGTTAAGACAAGTGTTGAAGAACACCCTCCTGATTTTACAGACATGGTTATTGAGGGTTAATGTGGTGACGCGACCTGTTTATGGGCCCATAAGAGGTAACCGAGCCAGAGCTAACAGCCTCTGGACTCTCAAACCAGTGATCTCTTCTGGACAGCAGCTCCACACTTAAACCTATGAAAGTTTTACAGGCAACCAAGCACGGGGAATGCATTTGGCCTTCTGGGTGCAGCGAGCAAGTCTGTGAAGGGTAAGCAATGGGTAAAGACCAGCACACCAAGCATCACCCAACTGCAGAATTGTCTCCGTGGAAACTACACAGTCTGTCACCCTGGTAGTCCAGGAACTAGGCTGGACAGACCTGAAGTCCCTGGTGAGAGCTTCCTGCCCAGATTAGCAGCAGCACACTGTGCCTTTTCTCAAGCAGTCTGAGGACTTGGCTGTACTGGGGAGTTCGGAGGTCCCACAAAGCAGGTGACCCAGAGGCATTGAGCAGAGAAGGTAACTTCTGGAAGAGGTCAAAGGAACAGCCCCTCCTAATTGGAGATTACAAGAAAAACTGAGGGTTGAAAGCCAGCTGGTCTCAGTACACCAGTCTCCCCAAGGGAATGGAAAGTCAATTTGATGCAGAGTTGTCTTGAAAGGGGAGGCTGCTACATTTTCTCTGATTTTCTGGAAGAGTTGCACAGATCATTAACTTTTAAAGGGGGTTTTATACCTTATCTCTGCAAAGCACCTTTCTCCAAACAGCTTAAAGCAAATCGCTCTCCCAGTGAAGTACTGTTGCTGAGAGCGATTTGGCCTCTCTGAGAGGCTGTGCTATCCTTACAGACCACTAATAACTGGATCATTAATCTGTCTCTGCTTCCCACCACTCAGTGGTTCCCCAAAGGTTGAAAGAGCAAATATATTAGCTTCCAGAAACACCAAACCCACAACTAGGGAAATGCCTAAAACATTAAAATTAAAGTTAAGACTGTGTAAAGAACAAACTCAAGGGATTCAATGAAACCTCCCAGGTAAAAATGCTGGAAAATGCTAGGAAATCAACAAGAAAAAGTCATTCTCATATCATACTCATCATTGTGATCTGCCTCTGAGTAAGGGCTCAGAGTTGGGGTTCTGACCTTCCAAACTGACCCTTGAATTTACATGTTCATTGTAAGATTATACTCAGAACATGCCCAGTTGGTTATGCTGAGTGCAAAGGACACTTATTTCATTCCAGGCCCTATACAAAACGGCAAATTAGGGCTACACAGATTTATATTTAAGCCAGTTAGACATGGACTAAGCCCATTATCAGCTTTTCCAGATCCTCTTTGCTTCTCATTTGGTTGGATTTGGCAACATTGGACAGCTGAAACTGCCCTGGATCAACTAGGGTTTGAGTATAGTTCAGCCTCTAAGAAGCTGTATAGTTTCGGCAAATCTCACATCTACACTGTCTCTCAGCCTCTCTTCCATAAAACGAGCATGTTTCCACTATGAAACTTCTATTCCTTCCAGTTCAGCAACTGAACACAGAGAAAAGCAGTGAGTTGAGTATGCAACTGGATTTTAAGTATGAACTGATTCTCCTTTGGGAATCAGGGGCCCTGGTTATATTGGCAAACCTCTGAATTAATCAGCCCATATGTCACTCTGTCTTGGACCTTTTGTTATTTGAAATAACAGATTCATTTCATTGTTTAAGTTCTTTTGGGTTGGTTGTTCTATTACTGGGTCAGTTAAGATGCATTTGGTTGATAGCAACAAAATACCCAACTAAGCAATGTTTAGTTAATATCTTTTATAGATGGCCAGGTACTAAATAACTTATGCTGTTGGGCTATACAGTCTTAGGCACAGCTATTCATCTCTGCAGTTATAGCATGAAAGCAGTCCAGATAATACGTTTAAAAAAAAAAAAAAGTGTGAATTGTGATTGACAAACTAAAAAGGCAGAAGATGTGTAACAAAAAGGGAAGAGTAACTAATCTTTCATTCCAGGAACAGAGGACCCTAGGACCATCAAGGAAAAAGAGTATGAGTGGAATGTGGGATGCTAACTAGAGAAGCAGTAACACCAGAGACAGAAACAGAGGTGATAGCATGGAGAGACAGAGCAATTGAGGACTCTAGACCCATGGAATGAGAAAAGCTGTGTGCTGGTGGCCAGGAGCTTGGTTTACAAAATGTGCCCTTTGGTTGTTTCAATTAATATATATTTTCTGTGTGTTCTGTATACTTAAAAAAAAAAAAAAATTAGTGTGACTATTTTCCAATAAAAGGAGCTCTGGTAGCGTAGTGGTTACGAATCGGGCTGCAAACTTTAAGGTCAACAGTTTGAAACTACCAGCTGTTCTGTGGGAGAAAGATGAGGCGTACTGCTCCCATAAAGATTTACAGCCTCAGAAACTGTGTACAGGGTCACTATGAGTTGGAACCAACTCCACAGCACATAACCACCACCATCACCATGTTCCAATAAATGTATTCACAAAAATAGGTAGCAGGCTGGATTTGACCTATGAGTCACGTCTTCCCAACCCTTGGTTTAAACCACAAGAACATTTATTGTTTATTCAATAAGAATGCTGGAAGAGGTAGGCGGGTTCATGAGCTATGACATCTTGCATCATGGCAATTCCCTGTCATCTGTCTCCCAATGTGGCTGCTCCAAATCCAGGCATTATAACCTCACATGGCTGTCACCAAAGACAGGATAAGATGGCCAGGACAGTGAGAGGCAACCCTCCCCTTACGTATTCATTAGCCAGAACTGAATCATCTGTAGCTGCAAGGTTAACTGAGAGAGCAAGTGTCTATCTGCCTAAGTCTCTCAGTAGGAAGTGAGCAAAAGAAGTAATGGTTGGTTGGAAGTAGCTTCTGGGTAACCCTTCAAGAATGTTGTTGTTGTTGTTGTTAAGTGCCGTCGAGTCGGTTCCGACCCATAGCGACCCTGTACAGGGTTTCCGAGGGTGTAAATCTTTACGGGAGTAGAAAGCCTCATCTTTCTCCCGCGGAGCAGCTGGTAGTTTCGAACTGCTGATCTTAAGGTTTGCAGCCCAATTCGTAACCACTATGCTACCAGAGAATGTTAGCCACCATTATTTGCCAATGAAGCATCCCACCAAGGGATTCAATAGTTTAAAGAGGTGGTGAGAGTTGGTCTAGGGTGCTGAGGTGGAGAAAGAAGCAAAGGCATGAGAGTCTTTGAGAAATTGGGACAATTGTTTCATTGATAGTTGTAAAGGTTGCAAAGGAGACAAAAGCATAATTCCTGTTCTCTAACAACACAGACCCTATTGTGGAGACAGGCGAATATTCAAGAACTTATCAGAAAACAGTTTCAGAAAGAATATTTTGAATCTATTTTGTACAACAGCTCATACTTCTCAAGGAGCAATCGCTAATATTCTGATTTCATATTCTTGAGAAGCCTATGAAGAAGTTATTGTCCCCAGGTTACCAATACCAGCTGCCACTGAGTTGATGTCAACTCATGATACGTCAATGTGTGTCAGAGTGGAACTGCATTCCATAGGGTTTTCAATGACCGGGGTTTTGTTGTTGTTGTTGTTATAAGTATATCACCAGGCCTCCTTGAGCCTTTAACCTTTTGATTAGCAGTCAAGTATGCCAAGTACTAGTACCACCCAGGGATCCCACCTCCAGTTTGTAGATATCGAAACTGAAGCTCAAACATCTGTAAAATTACCTGGTATTTTGTTGTTGTTGTTGTTGTTGTTGTTGTTGTTGTTGTTGTTGTTGCCATTTAGTGCAGAGTGGAACTGCTCCCAGAGCTTTCCAGGCTGGAATTTTTGGAAAGCTGACCACCAGGTCTATCTTCTCAGACACCTCTATGTGGGTTCAAATCAGCAAATTTTCAGTTGGTAGTCAAACCTTGAACTGTTTGCACCACCCACAGACTCTATAAAAATGACAGAGATAAGTTCAAAGTCAGGTCTTCTCAACTGTAAGATCAGTACTGACATTCTACACAGCACTCTTAGAACATGTAGCATAGACCTACCAGTACATTCATAGGGGAGCAATTCGCATGATGGAGGACTGAAGGAACCAACGGTGCTCAGCCTGGTAAGACTGACTGGAGATAGTCAAAGACGTAACTCTGGAAAGTAAGTATAGTTACTCTATTAGTGGGTGGAGATGTTAGCAGGGTAGAAAGTTAAGCTCCATATAATCAAGCACTGCCTAACAGTCAAAAACTCTTCAGAAAGATCCGCTACATTGAAAGTAATGAGCTCTCCATCTACATGGTTAAAGAATAGACTCAAGAGCTCTTGCAAGAGAGTTTGTGGCAGAAGTTCAAAGGCTGGACTCCAAGACTTTAAGTTCCCCCAAGGTTCCTTTCAACTCTGAGACTGAGTTGTGGGGAGTGTGAAGAACAGGCCCTGAGGAGATCGGAATTAGACTGGCTCTTGAAGGAAAGGTATGGAATGGAGCTTGAAGAGAATTAAGGCCATCCTGGGAAGGGAACTCCTGACACCTGCTCTATCAAGTCTGAGAGTACCTCGGGCAGGGACCCAGAAGGACAGGTTGCCTACATTTCTACTCTCTGGTGGGAGGCGAGAAGCACAGATGAAGGATTCAGTGACCCCAACTTTGCTCAGTGGGACTATCCTTGAGGAGTTTTAGAGACGGAACTTTAGAAATAATTTACACCACACTTCTACATACACATACTCGTTGGATTGGCTAAGCGGCAGCATTGATGGACTCAAGCGTGGCAACAGTAGTGAGGTTGGCCCAGGATTGGGTAATGTTTCGTTCTGCTGTGCATAAAGTC
The DNA here is from genome assembly GCF_000296735.1 of Chrysochloris asiatica. NCBI lineage: Eukaryota > Metazoa > Chordata > Mammalia > Afrosoricida > Chrysochloridae > Chrysochloris > Chrysochloris asiatica. The sequence continues at coordinate 7,858,588 of NW_006408662.1, forward strand.
GCTATGGGTTGGTACCGACTCAATGGCACATAACAACAACAGCAAAATACACACACACTCCCTCACACTCTGTTGCATACCACAGTCACACACTCTCTTACCCACAGTCACCCACTCACATTCTCTTTCACACATATACTGTCTCACACTCACACACATTCATACACAATCTTCCTCACACATGTAGTCACATTCTCACCACACACACTCTCACATACATACAC
>NW_006408662.1:7859514-7865762 GCF_000296735.1 Chrysochloris asiatica
CATGTTCTTCTTAATATAATCCAGCTGCTTGAATTATTTGCTCAGCATACAGACTGAATAAGTGTGGTAAAAGAACACAACCCTGGGGCACATGGTGCCTGATTTTAAACCATTCAGTGTGTCCTTGCTCTGTTCAAATGACTGCTTCTTGGTGTATGTTCAGGTTCCTCATGAGTACAATCAAGTGTTTCAGAATACCCACTCTTCACAATGGTGTCCATAGTTTGTTATAACCTACACAGGCGAATGTCTGTATAGTCAAGAAAGCACAAATAAACATCTTTCTGGCAGCATTCTTAATCCTATCACACTCTTAATTCAATATAAAGGGTTGTTTTTTTCTGTAGTGTGTCTTACAAAACCTTTCATCTTACAAAAGACAAAATTCACAAGAAGGGAACAGAGAGAGAGAGATCTTCTACCAGCAAGCAGCAATAGCCAGGAGTGGAGCTCATCTTTGGGACAAAGGTCCCTGTGCTGTGAACCTCCTAGACCCAAGAGAAGAATGGTGTCAAGACCCATGGTAATCTCCAAGGAATTCCTGGCCTGCAGATACTGAAAGAAAAAACAAAGGACTGTTTTCTTAAACTGTGTGCCAAAAGTAAAGCTTTCTCCAAGAACTGGTGCGGTGAGCTCAAACGTGTAGCCTCCTAGATTGTGAGAGACTACATTTGTTTGTTAAAGCCATCCACTTGTGACATTTTTGTTGTAACAGCATTAGATAGCTAAGACAAATGTTGAAGATCATTTCTGCTTTTCCGTGTGTGTGCTTATAAAATTCCCTCAGGTTTCCAAGGCTTACTTCCAAGAGATGACTCCACATCTGTAATGGTCTTAATCTTCCAGGACTTAGAGCCAGCCAAAGACAGAACTTCAGGTGAATCCTTTATGGTATATCCCAGGCCCCAGCCACACCACAGAATGCGGAAGTTCTTGGGTAGCCTTGACTTAGCTCTCTTACCAGGTCCTGCTCACTGGAGGGTCAGGTTTAGACCTAATCTTCATTGTATACTTGATCTCTTGCAGGGTGGGGTCCTACAGGCAGAGCCCAACATTCTGTATTTTTCTTTACTTCACCTTCTACCAAGACCTCCCTGTCTTCTGTTCCCCTACCTTATGTTCCTAATCTGTGTGGTTCTCACAATACACCCATGCCTTAGCTTGTTACTCAGCAGTGGACTAGCACAAGTTCAGTGGTTTAAACCTATCAGCCACGCCATGCAAGAAAAATGAAGCTGTCTGGAACCATTAAGATCTATGTTGTTGTTGTTGTTAACTGCTGTCGATTTGGTTACAACTCATAGCAACCCTGTATAAGGTTTCTGAGGAGCAGCTGATGGGTTTGAACTGCCAACTTTACAGTTCAAAGTCCAGAGCTGATCCTTCAGCACCACGCTAGAGGTCCATAGATCTATAGTCTTGTCAATTCTGTGGAGCTGTCTACTCTGCCCTGTAACACTGCTAGGACTTGGAGTCACCTCATTGTCAGTGGGTTTCATTGGTGTGTGGGGTAGCTTTTTACCTCCTTGGAATCCTGGTATGGCTCTGTGGGTTAATGCACTGGACTGTGAAGTCAGTTTGAACCACAAAGTTGGCAGTTCAAAGTTCACTAGCTGCTCCTTGGAAACCTTATATAGGGTAGCTATGGGTGGGAACTGACTAGACAGCATTTAACAGTAACAACAATATTGCCTTCCTCAATAACTCTTTCAACAGGAATTTTCCTAGTTTTTAATTAAACCCATGCATTAGTGGTGGGTTGGCTATGTGCCATGCTCTGTGCTGTGGGTTAATGCGTCAAACTGAAAAGTCATTTGAGCCGCAAGCTCGAAGGTTCAAGTTCACCAGCTGCTTCTTGGAAACTCTATACAGGGTCGCCATGGGTCGGAATCGACTCAACAGTACTTAACAACAACAGCATGCTCTGTGCAACCATGATGATGATGACAACAAAGGTTCTGTCCTGGTGAATTCTGCCCAGGCTACAGTCACAAAGGCTCTTTGGTCTAGCGACCGAAGGAAGTAGATCTATTGAGCTTCGACTAGGCATTGGACACTGAAGATATCAGGGGAAAAACTACAGCTAAGCTGGAGGGTGAATGAAAAATGTTTCCTATGTACAAGGAAGAGTGCTTGATGGTGGCTGTGTGCTGTGGAGTCGGTTCTGACTTTTAGCGACCCTGTACCGTGTTTCCGAGGCTGTAAATCTTTACAGGAGCAGAAGACCTCATCTTTCTCCCGCGGAACAGCTGGTAGTTTCGAACTGCTGACCCTGAGGTTTGCAGGCCAATTCGTAACCACTATGCTACTAGAGCTCCTCATGTACAAGGAAGAGTGCTTCGCTCTGAACTAAGATAGAGAAGTAATGACACAGATGAAACAGTTCCTATTGGTAAAGCACATGCTCGGAGGAATCTCAAGAGATGTTGACAGAAGAGCAGATGGGCTGGAGACTGCCTCTGTTCCTTTCTGGGCTTTGTAACCAATCTCTTGGCACGGTCCTGTTTCTGTCCGAATGAAACTATGGACTCCTTAACATTCATCTTGGCACCTGCACCTAGTCTTCTTGTCTGTGAGTAATAATAAATATCCGATGAATAAACACATGACCTTTTAGCTTATGAGAGACCAGGGTTCATTTGAAGGATTTGAGCAGAAGAATGACTTGGTCAGAAGAAAATTTTAGGGACGTTTCTCCATGACCAAGTAGAGATAGGTTGGAAAGAGAAAGAGTATGAAGCAGGTCACAGTCATTTCCTTTTCCAATTTCTTACTTTTCTTCTTCTGTTTTTCCAGGTGACTAGAAACCAACTGTTGTGCCTTGTGTGGATTAGTACCAGCTTGGATGAGCCCAGGTACTATGCAACAAAGTAGGAGGTAAAGCCGAAGCACTTAACAGGTTATTAGGCCAATTAACAAGCTCCAAACCAAGGAACTAAACCCCATGAGCCATCTCAGCACCTACTCTTTTGTTGTTGGTGTGATGCTGGAGGTTGAGGCACTGGACTGCAAGGTTAGTTTGAACTACAAGGTTGGTGGTTCAAGTTCATCAGCCACTCCTCAGAAATCCTATACAGGGTTGCTATGAGTCAGAACTGACTCAAAGGCACTTAACAACAACAGGAATCACATAACCAGGGACTTCTGGTATAGCATTGCTGGACTGCAAGTCACAAGGTTGGCAGTTCAAACCCACAGGCTGCTCTCTGGAAACTCTATACAGGGTTGCTATGAGTTTGAACCGAATTAACGGCACTTAACAACAACAAATCACACAAATTTTACTAATTAACAATCTATCTTGTTGAACATGAAGAAACTTGAAGCATTTACTGATGAAGATCAAAGACTACAGCCTTAAATCTGGATTAGAAAACAAAAACCTTCACAACTGGGCCAACAAGCAACATCAGAGTAAACAGAGAAAAGATTAAAGGTATCATAGATTTCATTTCACTTGGATCCACAATCAATGCTCATGGAAGCAAAAGTCAAGAAATCAAAAGATATTTTAAAGGAAAGAGAAGAATGAATGAAATCAAGTGACATATTGCATTGGACAAATCTGCTGTAAAATGACAAAGATGTTTAAAAAAAAAATGTCACTTTGAAGACTAAAGTATACCTGACCCAAGCCATGGTATTTTTCAATCACTCATATGCATGATAAAGCTGGACAATGAATAAGGAAGATCCAAGATGAATTGATGCTGTTGAATTAAGGAGTTGGCGAGAACTACTTAATTAACTCTGGACTTCTAGAAGAACAAACAAATCTGTCTTAGAAGAAGCACAACCAGAAAGATACAGAGATTTCTTCTGAAATACAACGGCTAATCCCTGGAGAAGGACATCTTGCTTGGTAAAGTAGCGGGTCAACAAAAATGAGGAAGAGCTTCAAAAAATGGATCGACACAGTGGCTGTAACAGTGGGCTCAAACCTAGGAATGGTTTGGGGCAATGTTTCACTCGGTTGTCCATGGGGTTGCTATGGCAGAACCAGCTCAGAAGCACCGAACAGCACCACTTACTGATAGCAATGACATTAACTGGCAATGAAGACTATCCTTAGTCACTAGCTGCACATGCAGCCTTTCTCTGTCACCCAGATTTGGATGACCAATCAGCTGCCTCTGTAGGCTTTCTCTAAATTAACCACCCTGAGCTGGCAGTCTTATCATTTACTGTGAGCTCACACAATTCATGAAGATTATTACTTATACATGCAATGACACATTCATCATAACCAGAAAGGATACAAACAGAGAAACACTAGGCAAAGTCTTGACAAGGTCCCTGCAAGAGTTTTCCATTGTCTCCAAGGATGTACCACCCACATTCAAGCATGGATGCTTTCACCAATCCAGGAAACCCTAAAAAGAAATTTAGACATTGCAACCTAACTGCATATCGGGGCTTTAATTCATTGTTAAGAACTATCCAGTCTATGAATATGTATGATTGAATATATCATGCCACTCTTCTTTCCTGGTGCTAGTTTCCAGGTAATTAGCTGGGAGATTCCAATTCATTTGCACAGTGGTTATGAACCAGGCTGCTAATCTAATGGTCAGCAGTTCAAAGCTACCAGCTGTTCCCATGGGAGAAAGATGAGGCTTTCAGCTCCTGTAAATATTTACAGCCTCAGAAATACTATCCAGGATCACTATGAGTCAGAATCAACTCTAAGGCACATTACCACCATGACCACCAAGTTTGGTATGGTGCTATAGGATAAGCAACCACATAGTTTACTCTGCCAGGAATGACAAACTGAAGAGGAATAGCATCACATTCATCATCAAAAAGAACGTATCAAGATTCATCTTGAAATACAAACCTGACTTTGATAGGGTATTATCCATCCACGTAAAGGGAAGACCAGTTAATACCACCATTATTCAAATTTACGCACCAAACACTAAAGCCAGTGATGATGAAATTGAAGAATTCTACCAACGTCTTCAGTCTGAAATTGATGAAATATGCAATTAACTTGTATTGACGATTACCGGCAATTGGAAAACAAAGGTTGGAAACAAAGAGGAAGGATCAGTAGTGGGAAAATACGGCCTTGGTGCTAGACATGATGCTGGAGACTGCATGACAGAATTTTGCAAGACCAATGATTCTTTCATTGCAAACACCTTTTTTAAATAGCATAAAAGATGACGATACACATGGACCTCAATAGATGGCATACACAGAATTCAAACTGACTACATCTATAGAAATGTATGGTGGAAAAGCTCCATGTCATCATTGAAAATGAGGCCAGGGACAAACTGAATCAGATCATCAATTGCTCATATGCAAATTCAGGCTAGAGCTGAAGAAAATTAAAACAAGTCCATGAGAGCCAAAATATGATCTTGAATATATTACAGCTGAATTTAGAGATCATCTGTAGAATAGATTTGACATATTAGACACTAAAGACCAAAGACCAGAAGAGTTATAGGATGACAACAAGAACATCATACAGGAAGAAAGCAAAAGGTCATTAAGAAGATAAGAGATAAGGAAAAGACCAAATTGGATGTCAAAAGAGACTCAAACTTATTCTACACCGTAGAAGCACGAAAGCAAATGGAAGAAGTGATGAGATACAAGAGCTGAACAGAAAATTTTAAAGGTCAGCTGGAGAAGACAAGTCAAATATTATAATTAAATGTACAAAGACTTGAAGTTAGAAAACCAAAAGGGAAGAACACACTCAACATTTCTCAAGCTGAGGAAACTGTGCAAAAAAAAATTCAAACCTTGATTTGTGGTATTGAAGGGATCTGTGGGCTAAATACTGTGTGATGGGGAAAACATCAAAAGAAGATGGAAGAAATACACAGAGCCACTGTACCAAAAGGAAATGGTTGATGTTCAACTTTTTCAAGAGGTAGCATATGATCAAGAGCCAATGATCCTGAAGGAAGAAGTCCAAGGTACACTGCAGTCATTGGCAAAGAACAGGGCACCATGAATTGATGGAATACAAATTGAAATATTTCAACAAAGTGTAGCGGCACTCGGGGCACTCACTCATCTCTGCCAAAAAATTTGGAAAGCAACTACCTGGTCAACTGACTAGAAGAGATCCATATCTGTGCCCATTCCAAAGAGAGGTCATCCAATGGAATGCAGAAATCATTGGACAACATTATTGACATCCCATGCAAGTAGAGTTTTACTAATGAGAATAAAAAATAATAACTGCTTCAACCATACATTGACAGAGAACTTCCAAAAGTTCA
>NW_006408662.1:7872397-7877464 GCF_000296735.1 Chrysochloris asiatica
TAATTAAGCCAAAATAAGACAATAAGGAGAAGAAAAGAAGCAATGTAAATAAGAGCAGAATTCAATAAAATAAATATGATGAAAGGATAAAAAAAAAAAAAGGTGAAACTTGCTCTCTAGCATAGTGATGCTAAAGTAAATGGAAGCGATGAAGAGGTAAAAGAGCTGAGCAGAAAACATCAAATGTCAGCTCAAGAAGACAAATTAAAATATTATATTTAAATGTGCAAAGACCTGGAGTTAGAAAACCAAAACGGAAGATAAATGATGTAGAAAGCATAAAGAGAAGATGGAAACAATACAGAGTCATGTACCAAAAATAAGTGGTCAATGTTCGTCCGTTTCAAGAGGTAGCACATGATCAAGATCCAGTGGTACAGAAAGAAGAAATACAAGGTGCACTGAAGGCATTGGCTAAGAACAAGGCTCCAGGAACTGATGGATACTAATTGAAATCTTTCAACAAATTGATGCAGTACTGGAGGCACTCATTCATCTATGCCTAGAAATTTGGAAGACAGCTACCTGGCCAAGTGAATGGAAGAAATCCATATTTGTGCCCATTCCAAAGACAGATGGCCCAACATAATTCAGAAATCACTGGACAACAAAATTAATACCATGCAAGTAAAATTTTGTTAAAGGTAATTTTAAAATGGCTGCAACCATACATTGACAGAGAACTGCCAAAGGTTCAACTCAGATTCGGATGAGGGTGTGGAATCAGGGATATCATAGCTGACAACAAATGGATCTTGGCTGAAAGCAGAGACTACCAGAAAGATGTTTACTACTGTGTAAAGGCTCTCAATTGTGTGGTCCATGACAAGCTATGGACAACATTGTGGAGAATGAGTATTCTGGAACACTTAATTGTTTAAGTGTGCTTAGGAAGAACCTATACACAAAACAAAAGGCAATGGTTCAAACAAAACAGGGGGCCAATGAATGATTTAAAATTAGGGAATATGTATGTCAGGATTGTATTCTTTCACCATACTTATTCAATTTGTATGCTGAGCAAATAATTCAAGAAGCTGGATTACATGAAGAAGAACATGGCATCAAAATTGGAGGAAGACTCATTAACAACTTGCGATATTCAGATGATACAACCTTGCTTGCTGAAAGTGAAGAGGACTTAAAATATTTACTGAAGAAGATCAAAGACCACAGCCTTTGATATGGGTTGCACCTCAATGCAAAGAAAACAAAAATACTCAAAACTGGACCAATAAATAAAATTCATATAAATGTAGAAAAGACTGACGTTGGCAAAGACTTCATTTAGCTTGGATCAACCATCAACATTTACGGAAGTAGCAGTCAAGAAATCAAACATATTGCATTAGGGAAATGTGCTGCACATGACCTCTTTAAAGTGTTCCAGAGCAAAGACATCAGTTTGAGGGCTAAGGTGCACCTGACCCAAGCCATGGTATTTTCAATAATCTTATATACATGTGAAAGTTGGACAGTAAATAAGGAAGGCTGTAGAAGAATAATGCATTTGAGTTATGGTGTTGTAGAAGACTATTAAAAGGACCATGGACTTTTAAGAAAAACAAACAAATCTGTAATGGAAGAAATACAGCCAGAACAATCCTTAGAAGTCAAGATGGCCATACTCCATCTCTCATACTTCAGACTTTTTATCAGTAGGGACCAGTGAAATGGAGGGTCAATGACAAAGAAGAAGACCCTCCAGTGAGATGGATTGGCACAGTGGCAGCAGCAATGAACTCAAGTGTAGCAACAACTGTGAGCTAGGTGCAGGACCAGGCAGTGTTTGTCCTGTTGTGCATTATGCATTAGGCATCTATACCTACTTGTTGGCACTTAGCCACAACAAAATACCAAGGAGAAAAAAAAATCTTAACAAATAATTAAATCTTGGGTATTTATTTTCCAGTATCAAAATAAAATGGATGGGAAAAGAACTTGACCCAGCAGAGACAGAGAAACCGTTGAGAAGGGAGATGTCCTAAGCAGCTTTGTGCGGTCTAGGACAATGCTTTTACAGCCAGCCTCAGGTGATTCTGTAGAGTAATAAGACTGGACTAAACAATCTTCAGAACAATAGAGGCCACAGTGGGCCAATCTTTGTCAGTATTCTGACACCAGAGTGCAGTGAGGCTATCGCACATTAGGCTCTTCCTCCACAAAGGCAGGTCCCATCAGTCAAAGCTGCACAGTGAGCCAATCAGCCCAGTACTGTGCTTTCAAGATGAGAAAGGAAACAAAACAGCTGGCAATTGCAGAGTCTTAGGCACAAGCCTCAGTCTCTCACAAACAAACATATTCACAGTAGTATAAAGGAGCCCTGGTCAGGAGATGGTTAAGCATTGGGCTGTTAGCTATAAGGTTGGGACTTCAAGCCCACAAGCATCTCCACAGGAAGAAATGAGGCTGTCTGCTCCCCTAAAGACTTACAGTCTCAGAAACCCTAGGGAGCGGGTCTACTTTATCCTAAAGAGTCAGAATTGACTTGATGGCAGCAGGTTTATGGTAGCATACAACACAGTTTCAATGTATTCCTACTAGTCAAGGCCACTTCACAAAGTCATGGCCTACCGTTAAGGGTATGATTTTGTGAAATGAAGGGAGAAGCTCAGCTGCCACCTTTCCCTTCATCCCATCTTCAGTGCTTTGTGACCTTAATATTGTGGAGAGTTGGAGATAAATGTGGCCCCACCACCACCATTTTTATAGTTGAGAGAATAACAGCTCACATGTTTTTCGTTCAGAAGTCAACAGCTTTCTCACATACCTTTTTCACAAATGCTGATGTAACTGCTGCCACTTCTGACTATATAATTTGACAACAACAGCTCAGTAGTGGATCCACAACATAACAGCCTCATTCAAAAAGATCAATCAACCATTTAGTGATAAAGTGACTACATAGAACCCCTTCTTCTACCTAAGGAAGAAAATGGATTCCTCTTGCCTTGAATTGGCATGCATTCTAGGGATAAGTTTTCCTTTCCTGCCCTCAGTGCCTCATTACTCTTCAAGGGCTCAAAGAGAATGCATGTTTTCAATTTGGGAACCCATATACCATCATCTTAGACCAAAATATCATCTTTATAACAAAGGAGGTAGAACAATGAACTTAAATCACAGGATCCATCAGTCCTACTGGAGTCCTTGTGTGGTGCTGTGGGCTAATGCGCTGGACTGCAAAGTTGGTTTGAACTTCAGGGTTAGAGGTTCAAGCTCACCAGCTGCTCCTCAGAAACCCTATCCAGAGTCGCTATGGGCCGGAACCAACTCGACGACACTTAACAACAACAACAACTAGCCCAACTACATACACTTTACCCAGAAACTACCAGCCTGATTTTTGTTAGGGTCAGTTAAGTAGGTTCTGACTCACAGTGACCACAGCAGAATGAAGCACTGCCTGGTCCTTCTCCAGCCTCACAATTGTTATGTGTGAGTCCACTGTTCGCCACTGTGTTAATCCATCTTTTTTGGCATCTTCCTCTTTTTTTTTACTGACAGTCCACTTTTCCAAGCATGATGTCCTGCTCTAGGGACTAGCCCCTCCCATAATATGTCCAAAGTGCAAGACATGAAGTCTAACCATCCTCATGTCTAATGAACATTGTGGCTACAGAATTTCTTCCAAGACAGATTTGTTTGTTCTTCTAGAAGTCCATGGTATGAGTCCCAAAGTTTTGTATTCTTTGACTTGCAGTTGTCCACCCTTGCCACTCTTTTCAGAAGGCATCCCTTGGACTATCAGAGCCATTTTGCATGCAAGAAATTCCTAGGAGTTGCCTGCCCCAACCTCACCCTGAAGCAATTGTTAGCCAATGACTGACTATTACAGAAATATGAAAAAGCAGTCCTCTGGTTATGAGTTTGAAAATACTCTGATGTTTAATCTGTTCTCTAGAGTTACCCACTGTTGGTCATCATCTCAAACTCCTTTTATGTAAAGCCTCCTCTTGTTTTTCCCACTCACACTTTTTTACTTCTCTGAATTCCTATTGCACTTATATCTAAGGTCCCTTCATCTGAAATTTCGCTCTATGCTTCTCTCTGGGAATCACAAATTCAGAGAAGAAAGAGGTTATTGGATAGGAACAAGAGGAGGCTTTACAGACAATTAAAGCTAGCTGGGCCTGGATGGGGGTGGAAAATTAAGATGAGAAGAGAAGAGAGAGAACACTTCCGGCTGGAGTCACAGCATAAGGAAACATACTTAAGTGGGAACCAGATTGGGATCTGAGTACAAAGAGTAGACATGCTTCAGTGGGAGCCAGGCAAGGAGTTTTAAATGGCGGACAAGAGGGGACCACATTAGCTTCTTAAGCAGAGTTGTGGTACAATGAAAGTTCTGGTTTAGGGAAGAGTGCCTGGCACATAGCAGGAGCCTATCTCTAGTTAGGATCTCCAGAAGATTCTCAGATGTTGATTCATATGTGAGTGATTTTATAACACAGAGCTCTCAAAAGAAACCATTAAGGGACTAGGGGAAGCAGGGAGGGAAAAGAAAGAAGTCAAGCAAGTGTATGTATTCCAAGTTCCAGCTTCAACCTGGCCCCATGGGGTAACTAACTCTGGAGAACAAATTATACCTTGTTACCCTTGAGCCTACTGTGGCTGTCACTGTGCCAGTCCATCTCATGGGGCCTTCCTCATTTTCACTGACCCTCCACTTTACCAAGCATGATGTCCTCTCCAGGGACTGGTCCCTCCTGATGTCGGAACTCTGAGAGACTAAGTCTTGCCATGCTACCTTCTAAGGAGCATCTGGCTGTGCTTCTTCTAACACAGATTGGTTTGTTCTTCTAGCAGTCCATAGTACTTTTAATATTCTTCTCTAACACCATAACTCAAATGCATCAATTTTTTTAGTGTCTTCTTTATTCATTGTTCAACTTTCACATGCATATGAAGCTACTGAAAATACCATGGTTTAGGTCAGGTGCATGGTTTAATGAATCATGGCAAGAATGTTGTTGTTGTCAGGTGCCATCTAGTCAGAATCAACTCATAGCGACCCCATGCACAGCAGAACAAAACAATGTCCAATCCTGGGCCAACCTCACTACC
>NW_006408662.1:7878399-7892300 GCF_000296735.1 Chrysochloris asiatica
GCCTCATCTTTCTCCCGCGAAGCGGCTGGTAGTTTCGAACTGCTGGCCTTAAGGTTTGCAGCCTGATTCGTAACCACTACGCTACCAGAGCTCCTTTAGTGGTTACAAATTGGCTTGTGACCCACAAGGTCAATAGTTCGAAACCCACAAGGTCAGTAGTTCAAAACTACCAGCTGTTGCATGGGAGAAAGATGAAGTTTTCTGCTCCCGTAAAGATTTACAGCCTCAGAAACCCTGTACACAGTCGCTATGAGTCGGAACCAACTGCACAGCACATAACAACAACAACATACGAATAGAACTTAGAAACATCAACCTGGTTTAGCATCACTGGTGGCACAGTGAGCTAAGCATAGAGCTGATAATTGAAACGTTGGCGATTCAAACCCACCAGCTGCTCTGAGGAAGAAACATAAGGCAGTCTGCAGCAGTGAGGATGGCAGGAGGCTTGCTTGGGTTGTGTTTCTCCCTTTTACTGAGATCAACTGGTATGGTGCACAAGGTGGTCTCTGGCCTTTCATCCAACCTGCAGCCATACCTTTTGAAATGAAAATTTAGTGAACCAGGGTTCTAAAAGAGGGGAAAAAAGAAGATTAGCAACTTTGGGTAAAAGACAACCTGTTGACAGGATTAATTTTGACAGGAACTTCTTTACAGTAAATATTTGACTTTGTGGGTAAGAAGACCTTAAAAGTCAATGTAAAACCACAACAACAAAACCACACCCAGTGTTGTTGAGTCAACCAGACTCCAGCAAGCCTGTAGAGGGTTTCCAAGGCCATAAATCGTTATCAGAAAAGAAAGCCTCCTCGTTCTCCCTCGGAGCCACTGAGGAGTTTGAACTGTCAGTCTTGAGGTTAGCAGTCCTATTCTTACCCTACAGCACCACTGGGACTTCTTTCAAATCAAAGTAAGTCACTATGAGTCAGAACTGACTCAATAGCACCTAACAACACCACCACCAAGTTAAGTGCGTCAAGTCAGTTCTGACTCATAGCAACCTTGTGTATGGTTTCCGAGGAGCGAAACCCTGTGTACGGTGGTGTCCACTGCCCTTGAGAGTAGCAGTCTGGTGCTTATCCTACAGTGCCACAATAGCCTCCAAACATCTAGGTAAGATGTCTATTATTAAATTTTCATTTTGGCACTTAAAAGCCATGAAAGCTTGGACACGAGGTTTAGGAGTCCTACATATGTTCCCGTAGAGTTTTCTAAGCTGACAATTTCTACTTTAATGTGCTACTACAGTTTGTTTCCATGTCTTTTCTCTTTGCCTTTAAGTTTTGTCACAAGTAACCCTGGTGACACTGTGGTTCAACACTCAGCTGCAAACCAGAAGCGGGACCACCTCAATCCACCAGTGGCACTTTAGGAGAAAGGGATCTGAAGATCTGTTCCCACAAAGAAACGTTGTTATTGTGAAGAGCCATCCAGTTGATTGAGACTCATAGCCAACTTATGTAAAATGGACAAAACACTTTCTAGGCGCAGTTGGGTTGCTACGAGTCCGAATTCAACTGACAGCACACAGCGACAATACGCTTTATCAGGATCTTTTCCCTACTGCAGTGGTCTCCTGTTTGGCTTCCTTTGTGTCATAGGGACTGCAGACGCCCTCCCTACATCCACCCCCCACTCCAGGACGTGCTCTTGAAGCAGATGTGTAGACTTCTTCCTTACACTTCTGTCCTCCTGTCACCAGACATTATCTCAGCAGGCAGAGACCGTATCAGGGCTAATCAACCCTTTACCCCGTGCCACATCACGTCCTGATGCAGACTTTCAAATAAGGCTATTACTACAATGGAATCCCGATTGTTGTTCAGTGGGCTGTGTGCTTCCGCCTCCCCCTTATCTAAGCAGACACACCGCCGGGCTGTCCAGCTCTTCATCTTCCAGCTGCTCCCTTGAAGAGCTGTGGTTTCACTCGACTGAGTATGACATCTGAATGTTCCCCAGAAACAATCGTTTAGTGTTGGCAGTATGAGGAGGTGAGGAAAATATAACTGTAGTAACTCAGGTGACTCCAGATGCGGATCAGCACTAGACTGTGAACGGCAAGGTCGTCAGTTCAAACTCACCAGCTGCTCCTTGGAAACCCTACATAGAGGAGTCACTCTGAGTGGGAATAAGACAGCACTTAACAACAACAACAGGGACTCACACTGAGAGCTGTGCCTCTTGCATGCACCCTAAAGAGCCTGTTTCATCAAGTGGAACATCTTCAGCAGAAGCCCCAAAGGGACACAGCCACTTTCTTTGTGTCTAGAGCTCACATTAGAAGATTTCTTACAGACAGATCTGTTTCCTATGAGGACAGAATGCATGCATCAGCAGCAAATAAGAGTGACGGCTCCTATTAACTATGTGGCAACTCTTGCTCTGTCTGAAAGGGCAGATGCAGGTTCCAGAGCACCAGATAGCCCTGCAGAATGGCCTTTGGGAACCCCATGAGACCATCTACTAAGTTCTTGGAATTCTCTACTCCAAAAAACCCTGTTGTTGTTGTTAAGTGCCATTGATTCAGTCATGACACACAGCAACCCTGTATAGGGTCTCCAAGGAGCAGCTGCTGAGTTTGAACCACTCACCTGTGGTTTCCAGTCCAGTACTTATCCTACAGCTCCACACCAGAAAAACCCTATTTGGGCATAAATAAGGATGGCAAACCCAAACAACAGTTTTTCCTAATAGAGTACCATTATGAAGGGTCCATGTTCAGTGCAATTTCACACCAGTGATATGAAGATTATTATTGCTGTGTGCCATCAAGTCAATTCCAACTCGTAGTAGCGTAACCTAAAGCAACCCTATAATGACACAACCGGACAGAGGAGAACTGCCCCAGGGGGGATTCCTAGGGTATAAAGATGAGAGTAGAGCACCAGCTCGTTCCTTCTGCATAGCTGCAGATGGGTTCAAACCACAGATCTCACGTTTAGCAGCTGAGCATGTAATCATTATGTCACCAGGGATCCATGAGATGAAGAGGAGAAATTTATCATTGAGTTCACCTGGTACGAGGGGTTGTCAGTGTTGCTAGTTGCTGCTGGATCAGTTCTTGATTCATGACGACCTCGTGTGTGCCTGCATAGAACTGAGCATCATGAGGTTTCCAAAAGAGTGACCCTTTGGTAGCAGATTGCTTGTCTTCTGAGGCACCTCTGTGTGGGTTCATAATACCAATCCTTCAACTAGTGGTTAAACGCTTAACCATTTGTACCACCCAGAGATGCTTTATGGTTGACTTCCACTCATAAAAAACATAATGTGAATGAAAATAAGCTCACAAGGCCCCCGTGTGAACCAAGAAGCCAGCAGCACCACAAAAAAAATAAACAGAATGACAGCAATTAATCCATACTTACCAAAAATTACACTGAATGTCAATGAATTAAACATAACAGTTTAGAGAGAGAGTGGAAGAATGGATAAGAAAACAAGATCCATCAATATGCTGTCTGCAAGAGACACACCTTACACACAAAGACAAAAACAGACTGAAAGTCAAAGTGGAAAAATATATACCAAGCAAATTACAATCAAAATCGAGCAGAAGTGGCAATACTAATCTCTGATAAAATAAACTTTAAGGCAAAAACCAGCATAATGGATAAAGATCATGATTAAAGGGACACTTAAACAAGTTGCCATAACCATAATATATATTTATGCTCCCAATGAAAGAGCTCCAAAGTATATAAACTCTAACTGATTTGAAAGAATAAATTAACAAATCTACAATAATCGTGGGAGATTTTAATACACCACTTTCAAAACAGGATAGAACAACCAGAAAGAAACTTGACAAAGACACAGAGGAACAATGACCCAGTATGAGTAAGAGGGGCAGGGTTCCTATGAAATGACGGGGTTCAAAACATTTCTAAGGCTAGAGCATCCACTATAGTGAACATAGAAACTGAAATATTGGAACCTATATGTGAGAAACGTCTATACTGACAAACGCTCAAGTAATCCAATCTGTACTCATTTTAGCGAGAGTGAGGTTTTCTTTATTGGATTTTGCAAAATGGGGCAAATGTGCCACATGGCCTGCCACAAATGGTTTTTATACTTGTCTCCAAAAAGGCCCTTCCTTCAGTTCCAGTTCCCCATATACATTTCTGTGGCATTTCCCATTTTCCCTGCCCCCAGAGAAGCCAAAAATGGTTTGCCCATTGTCTTACTGGCTGTATTCTTACTTAAAGTTCCTAGTCCTAGAACAGCCAGGTTACCTATCCCTCCCTGTGTGTAAATCAACAATCTGTCAGGCCTAGCAATCTCATGAATTCCTGAAGATGGACCACGCCCACAAGAATTATTTCTCACAAATCCTCCTCTTTCCTACTTATACTTACTGGTCTCATTTTCATTTATTCATCTTAAATCCTTCATACTTGCACCTGACATAATATAACTAAAACACGTACAACCAAAAATGCACTGGCCCCATTTTCTCCTTATATATCATGAATGAACAAATCATCAATATTTGATGCACACATTAATGTCCAAAAGCTAATCTCCAGTCCATAGGTACACAGCCTCATTCAGTCCATGGGCCTAGAATCCATAGCTGCTCTGCCACCATCTCTGCTGTCGCTGCTTCTTCCGGCAGGGTTTCCAAGTTCCACTCATGCTCCTCCTTCTTGATGTGCTGAGATTGTCCATTCATGAAATGAACAATAACTATTCCCTCCTTTTAGTTACATATCTTCTACAATTACAGTTCTGACCATCACAACTAATACTACAGTTGAAATAATACAATATCATCAGCATTATTCTATAACCCCTTTCACCAGACACATCTGGAAAACAGCAAAACTAGTCAGTGGGGATTTTCCCCTGGCCCCTCATTCTAAAACCAAGCACACACATGAAAATGTGTCCAGTGCTGCTGAATTGATTCTGACCCACAGTGACCCTGTATAGGGTTTCCAAGGAGCAGCTGGTGAGCTTGAGCCCCCAACCTTGCAGTTCAAATGACTTTGCAGTCTGGCACATTAACCCAAAGTGCCACACCAGAATGTTGTTGTTGTTAAGTGCCGTCGAGTCCATTCCGACCCATAGCAACCCTGGATAGTGTTTCCTTCCAAAGAGCAGCTGGTGAGCTTGAACCACCGACCTTGCAGTTCAAATGACTTTGCAGTCTGACGCATTAGCCCACAGTGCCACACCAGGATACCAGAATGTTGTTGTTGTTGTTGTTGTTATGTGCCGTGGAGTCGGTTCCGACTTATAGCGACCCTGTGAAGGGTTTCTGAGGCTGTAAATTTTTACGGGAGCAGAAAGCCTCATCTTTCTCCCGCGAAACAGCTGGTAGTTTCGAACTGCTACCTTGCAGTTCTCAGCCCGATTCGTAACCACTACACTACCACAGTTCCATGGACACCAGAATAGTAATGTCTAAATTGCCCATACTACCAATCCAGTACACTAAGAAGACACGCATGTTCCTCCATTTGAAGCAACTTTCATTCCAATTGGAATTTTTAGGAACTGCATCCATACGCAAAAGTCCAGTCCATCAAATTGTAGCAGTTGATGTTTGCTCAGAGTATTAAACAGCTTCATATTCATCTGATCAGGTTCTAGTTAGCTCAACAATCCTAGCCATCCAAGCTAGGTCAAATGAGTACCAGCTGCAAGCTTGGGCGTTCACACATACCTCCCTGAACTTCAAAACAATCAGCTTTTCTTCTTATTCATCTCAAGATCAGGGGTGAGTCAGCAAGAATATTGCTGACTGGTTCCCTTCAACTTTCAGTCCTAGAAAGGGGTTTTCTTTGATGGGACAACTTTCCTTGCCTAGAAGCCTCTGAAACTCAAAATGCCAAACTGTCTGCCTTTTTTTTTTTTTAACACACAAATCTTCAACAGTTCTCGATGGGCGTGTATATCTTTTCAAATACAAATGTCTCAACTCTGGTTCTGGCTCAAGATGTCAAGATGCCACCAATCAAGTGTAGGCCAAAGGCCAGCTTACAAACTTTTCATAATCATAATTCCCAATATTCCTATTATACATTTTACAATAATAAGCAGGAGAAGCTGATATCCATAAGGTAATCAAACATATTAATCTTTTAAAACACTTAAGTTCCCTCCACCCTGGACTATCCTCACTCACACGCATGTGGCCTTGGGCCTCTGACCAGGTGGATTCCAGTAAGCCTTAGCAGCTGCTCTCCTTTCAAGGGAAACATTTTATCCATTCTTCTTTGTTCTTTCTTCCACA
Organism: Chrysochloris asiatica; assembly: GCF_000296735.1. Classification (NCBI taxonomy): domain Eukaryota; kingdom Metazoa; phylum Chordata; class Mammalia; order Afrosoricida; family Chrysochloridae; genus Chrysochloris; species Chrysochloris asiatica. Next base: position 7,884,644 of record NW_006408662.1, read on the forward strand.
AAACCTTACAAAAATGAAGACTGAAGCAGCTATATTTTTCCACTTTCTAAACCAACCCTCTAACCAGCCAGTTTTAATGCTAGCGTTTTCAGCCCATTCATTAGCTGTGATGCTGAATTCTGGCAGGACCTTTGTGCTAATTCCCTCAGGAGCTGTGTGATTAGGGATCCCACACTTAGCTCCCAATATTATACATACACCTCCCTTTTAGGCTAGCATCATGTCTAGTGACCTTCTGTTTTCCCAAGCCATCTGGCTAGTGGCATAACTGGCTAGCTACCCCTTATAGGGCATATCTGGTATCATTTATGAACCTATGGATCAAGAGATCCAGGGAGAGATCTCTGGGCTCGAGATTTCTTATGTTGCTCAGGTTTCTTGTGAAACACTAGGGTGAAGGGAATTTCTAGCTGGACAAATGCGCACGTCCCAGTCCAATCGAACGGCAGCAAATCTCAGACATTCCCTTTTCCACAATACTCTGAGGGCCAAATAGGACACTGCTAGGTTCACTGGTGACATTTTGGACATGGGTGTAAGTTGTCAATTCTCCTATGGATACTGTGAACTCTGCTCCCTGCCTTAAAGACAAGAAGAGTGGTTCATCATCCCTATGGAGAATGAGGGAATTGTCTTTGACAAGCCCTTACAAGTTTCATTTCCCCAAGTGTCCTTGTCTCGGTACAGAACCAACCTACAGTACATGCCCAATGCCCAACTAAGGGAAGAGGGAATTACCTGTGTCTGCGGTTTATCAGCTGTGCAAACATGGCAGTCACTTTTATTGAGCGCTTGCTCTGAGTATTTAATCCATTCTAACCAAGCGTTCACACGCCTATATTCTGTTGCTACTTCTAATGTTTGTCTTAGATCTTTTACTCAATCACTTCTACTCTTTCACGGTCATTCTTAAAGATTTCCTTAGGGGGGATAACAGAAATAAGGCCTGGGTTTGGCATGGAAGTCAGGGACATGATGAATTGGAATACAAATCCACTCACAGGGTCCCATCTAGGGATGTGGGCACCCATTCCATAGACCCAGATTACTACTCTTGGCTCCCTATAATTGAGATAAGCACAGGGCCATCAAATTTCCCACGAGATAAAACTTGGCAAACACCTAATTTAATGGTTTGAGGGAGCAATGCCTTAGTCAACATTATTGGCTGGTCCTAGGCAAAAGCCATGGTTATGATACATTTTAGCCATATTAGCTTCCAAACCGATCCCATCTTGTCAAGGACAGGTTAGGACCCCTGGGCCCTAGGCCCCTCTTACTCTGGTTTCCTATCCACCCCTTTACCCTGAGTCCCCTCCTACTAAACAGGGATTAAGGAAGGGGGAAGGACATCTCTAGTCCAACAAGAATAGTAACATAGAAAAGAACAGCCTGAAGACAGAGAAAAAGCTCTCAAGACGTGAAATCCTAATAGAAGCAGTTGGCCACAGGCACACAACCCATGAAGAAAGCACTCCATTTCCAATAAGCCTGTGCCCCTTTACTAAAAATTGATAAATCTTCAACATACCACTCCTCCTAATCAATATGTATTAGCCCACTATTGAGAGTAAGAGACCCCATACCTTTATAAGCCCCAGTGCACCTCAATCCCAAAGGGTCTTCTCCACTTGGGAGACAGCCCTGTTTCTCTCTTTGAAATGTACTCTCACTTTGACTTAATCTATGCCCCCAATTCTACTAGGTCTACTGAGAAGTGGTGACTTGGATCTGCTTCCCACCAGTAACTACTTTTCCCTTAGGGAGCGTCCCTCTTCACCTTCACCAGTCCCTTTACTTGAGTACAATGAGTCCACTTCTTTTCCACTGTCTGAACAGCTGTCTCATTGGTCAACCACACCTGGTAAGGGCCCTCCCATTCCGGCTGGAGTCTGTTCTCTTTTCAGGTCTAGATCAGCACCCAGTCTCCCTGTCGGAAGTGATGAACGGTGAATTCAAAGAAATGGGTTTGGATCAAGAGTCCTTTTAACCTGAAGGTTAGCAGAGCAGAAAGGGCCAGCATGTAGTTTCTCAGAAATCCCAGGTAGGAGAGCCTATGGCATGGCGCCCCTTTAGCACTTAACGCCATTTGACCCTTCAGTTTCAAAAATTGAGAGGATTAACAAGACATTTAGGGATAACATATTCTACTACACTCTGTCCATTTCCTCAAAGTAAAAGAAACATTATTGGCTCTATCATCTTAATGCATGAATACAGTACTTCACTTAAAAGCTTCTCAAACGGGAATGTCAATTAAACATACTTTAACATTATAACCTTGCCAAATGAACTGAAACTATCAATACTCACATCTATAGCACAATATCCTTTTCCTCCTCTTAACAAGACAAAATGCATACATACACGGTGGCCCGAATTTTAACAACAACAACAAAAATGTTTTCAATTCAGAGAGAGTATTGGTACACCAAATATCTGTTAAAACAGTATTATGTTCTCATATATGAAACATTAATACAAATAAAAAATAAACACACAGATAAAACCTTGAGCAATGTACAATTTTGAAAATTACTATTACACCAGTCAAACAAATCCTTACCCACCTTTTAAATGGAATAATATATACCATTTTACTGCAAAAAGAATATCAAAGATATTAAATATTAAAACCGAATAACAACAAAAAAAAAAACAACTTTTCAGTGCCCAATTTCGCATTTAAGTTTCACCTTGAATGTGTAAAGTCAGAATTTTGCATTATAAACTCAAATAGTCTGTGTAAGAATTATATTTGAAAACTACCACACCAAACAAACAAATAATCACTAGGCCCTTATTACTGGCTGCAGCCCCTGTCTCCCTACTATGGGGATAGGGTATTGTCTCCTATGGACCACCTCCCCCAGTTTTCTTTTAAGTTTCCACTCCCAAGGGTAGAATTTCCAGTTCTCCCCTGTTGCCTTCTTTAAACCATATCCACAAGTCAATCTTTTCTTTCTCCTCTTCAGTCAGAAGTCTCATATTTATCTTTATTTACCCCTCGCCCTCTCTAATCCTAACCCAATGTTACAATTAGGTACCATTACAAAAGATTGAAAAGTTAATTTCTAGTTTCATGAGGGGAATCATTTTTCCTTCACTTCTTTATATCTCAACATTCTCTTTTGAAATGGTCTGTCTTCCCACAACATTCATCCGCTGGTGGGCTTGGGGACTTGGCCCAGTCCTCTGCTCCGTTTCCCCTGAAGAGGCCTAACCCTGTAATCACTGTCCCACTGCCCTTGAGAAGGGGGTCTTGTTATAGCCTCTTAATTACTATTTTATTCACGGTAGATACCATGATTCTGGCTTTCTGCCTCTGTTTTTCCTCCTCTCTCTTTACAAAAACTTTCTGAGCGTCTCTTAACAGTCCATCACCTCAATCTTTTTGTCTCGGTCTCTGTCCTTTAAGGGAGAACATGTTCAGAACTGATTCCACTCCCCCTACTGACCAACAAAGACCATAGGCTATCTCCTTCTGAGAAGGCCAAGGTCTATTGTTTACATGAAGGACTAGAGCCTGGCTGACCCAGTCCTCATTGGAGCTGAATTGAGGCCAGAACACAAATGGTGAATGGATCGGTTCTTTTAGTCAAATAAAACAATATTTTTATCTTTTTCCAGGGTTGGGGATTGTCTCCCCAAGCCCTCAACATTCTCCCCAAAAGACTGACAGGAGGAACGTCTGTGGGAGTCTCTCCTGCTCCCTTCTTCACTAGGCCTAGAATTCCCTTCCCCATTTTCTTTTGGTCTTGGTGTCTGAGTTCCCTTGCATACTCAACCTCTCGAAGTTTCCCTATGTTTGGGTACTCATGGAGATTTCTTGTATACAACCCCGAGATTTCATTTTGTCCTTCTCCGACCAGATTGGGACTCTGCACTCGCTTCACAGCCAAGATGCATCTCAGACACACAAAGACCCCAGAAAATGCCTGACCACCAGGGCAATACTTACAGTCCAATTTTCCAGCCCTGGCCTGTGCACAGATTGCCTGGTCGCCCCAGTTACTCTCTTCTCGGTCTTCCACGTCTCTCTCACTAATTCTGATCACTTTTGAACAGTTACAGGTCTTATATTCTGGCTCTCGCAGGTAGGCAATCAACCCTGTGGAGTAGGCCGCCAAAACCAAGGCGGGCTGCTGCTCCAAGGGGGCAGAAAATCCCAGACGGGCCCCCAAATTTGTGAGAAACGTTGTTTATACTGACAAACGCTCAAGTAATCCAGTCTGTACTTATTTTAGCGAGAGTGTGGTTTTCTTTATTGGATTTTGCAAAATCGGGTGCCCAGCCCTGTAGACAAGGGCAGACGCACCACAAGGCCTGCTACAAATGGTTTTTATATTTGTTTCCAAAAAGGCCCTCCTTCAGATCCAGTTCCCCATATACATTTCTATGGCATGTCCCATTTTCCCTCCCCCCACAAGCCAAAATGGCTTGCCCATTGTCTTACTGGCTGTATTCTTACTTAAATTTCCTAGTCCTTGAACAGCCAGGTTACATACCCCTCCCTGTAGGTAAATCAACAATCTGTTTGTCAGGCCTAGCAAGCTCATGAATTCCTGAAGATGGACCACGTCCAAAGAGTTATTTCTCACACTATAGGAGAATGGTGATTTGGGAGGTATATTTTTTTCTCCATGAAACATCAGAAATAAAGGATAGTGAAAAGGTTTGACTCTCTTTCTGGCTCTCACTCACTTTTACCTTCTTGCTCTTCCTCTTCTGAGCTTGCTCATTAATTCCATGATTGCCGCTCTGTCTGTATCTCTTTTCTTTGTGAATTGGGGGATCCTAGTAACATTCAACAATAAAAACATTTGAAAACCTGTCTTAAAGAAAATACAATGCTATCTGTGGTAAGTTGATACATATCTGCCTACAAGGAAGACCAGTTAATACCACTATTATTCAAATTTACACACCAACCTCTAAAGTCAGTGATGATTACATTGAAAATTTCTACCGACTTACTCAGTGTGAAATTAATCAAACATGCAAGATGTATTTATAATTACTGATGTTTGGAATGCAAAGGTTGGAACCAAAGAGGATCAGTAGTTGGAAAATATTTCCTTGGTGATAAAAATGATGCTGGAGATCACAAGATAGAATTCTGAATGACCAATGACTGATTCATTGTAAATACCTTTCTTAAACAACATAAAAGATGATTATATACACGAACCTCACCAGATGGAATACACAGAAATCAGATTGTCTACATCTGTGGACAGAAACAGTAGACAAGCTCAATGTCACCAGCCAAAATAAGGCCAAGTACAGACTGTAAACAGACCGTCAATTGTTCGTATGCAAGTTCAGACTTAAGTTGAAGAAAATGAAACAAGTTCACTGGAACCAAATTATGATCGTAAACATATCACACCTAAAATTACAAACCATATCAATATCAGATTTGTTGAATTAGACATTAGTGACCAAAGACCAGAAGAGTTGTGGGATGTTATCAGGATCACCATACAGGAAGAAAGCAAAATGTCATTAAGAAGTCAATAAAGAAGGAAAAGACCAAAATGGATGTCAGAGGAGGCACTGACACCAGCTCTCCAGCATAGAGATGCTAAAGCAAGTGGAAATAATGAGGAGATAAAAGAACTGAGTAAAAAATTCCAAGGGCAGCTGGAAAAGACAAAGCAAAGTAATTATAATGAAATGTGCAAGGATCTGGCATTCGAAAACCTAAAGGGAAAAACATGCTCAGCATTTCTAAAGCTGAAAGAACAGAAGGAAAAATAAAAATGCAAGCTTCACCTTGCAATATTAAAGGACTCTCTGGGCAAAATGGAGTCCTGGTGTGATGCGCTGGACTTCAAAGTTAATGTGCTGGACTTTAAAGTCAGTTTGAGCCTCAAGATTGGCAGTTCAAGCTTACAAACTGTTCCTCGGTAACCCTATGCTGTGTTGCTATGAGTCAGAACCTGTCGGATGGCACTTAACAACAACAACAACAACAACCATGGGCAAAATACTGAATGATGCAGAAATCAAAATTTGAAGGAAATAATACACATCATCACTGTACCAAAAAGAAATGGTCAATGTTCAATCATTTCCAGAGGTAGCAGATGATCAAGAGCCAATAATACTGAAGGAAGAAGTCCAACGTGCACTGAGGGCATTGGCAAAGAGCAAGACTCCAGGAATTGATGGAATACAAATTGAAATCTTTCAACATACTGATTCAGCACTAAAGGAACTCATTCATCTACATGAAGAAATTTGGAAGACAGCTACCTAGCCAACTGATTGGAAGAGATCCATATTTGTGCCCATTCCAATGAGAGGAGATCCAATGAAATGTGGAAATCATCAGACAATATCATTAATACCACATGCAAGCAAAATTTTTCTAAAAATAATTTTAAAACAGATGTAACAGTACACTGACAGGGACATGCAAAAGGTTCAAATTGGTTTCAGGCAAGGAAGTGGAATGAGGGATATCACTGCTAATGTCAGATAGATCTTGACTGAAACCAGAGAATCACAGAAAGATGATTACCTATGCTTTATTAGCAATGCGAAAGCTTTTCACTGTGTAGACCATGACAAGTTATGGATAACATTGGGAAGAATGAGTATTCCAGAACACTTAATTGTGCTCATGAGGAACTTGTACATGGACCAGGAGGGAGATGTTGGAACAGAAAACAAGACACACTGAATGATTTAAAATCAGGAAAGCTTTGTGCCAGGGTTTTATGCTCTCACCATACTTAACCAATCTGTATGCTAAGCAAATGATCTGAGAAGCTAGATCTTATGAAGAAGAACATGGCATCAGGATTTGAAGAAGACTTATTAGCAACCTGCAATATGAAAATGACACAAACTTGCTTGCTGAACATGTAGAGGACCTAAATTACTTACTAATGAAGATCAAAACCCACAGCCTTCAGTATGGGTAGCACCTAATGTAAAGAAAACAAAAATCCTCACAAATAGGCCAGTAAATAACATCATGATAAAGGGAGAAAACATTGAAGTTGTCAGAGATTTTATTTTGCTTGGATCCACTATCAACACCCTTGAAAGCAGCAGTCGAGAAATCACACAACATATTGCAGTAGGCTGGTCTGCTACACAAGACCTTTTCAAAGTGTTGAAAAGCAAAGATGTCAGTTTGAGGAGTAAGATGGACCTGACCCAAACCAAGGTATTTTCAGTACCTCATATGCATGTGAACGTTGGAAGACCATTGAAGAAAAGATGTATTTGAGTTATGGTGTTGGAAAAGAAATATTAAAAGTACCATGGATTGCCAGAAGACAACAAATCTGTGTTGGAAGAAGTACAGCCAGAATGCTCCTTAGAAGCCTACAGAAAGTCATCATGGTGGGTAAAGTGGAGGGTCAAAGAAAAAGGATGATCCAATGAGATGGATTGACACAGTGGCAGAAGCAGTGGACTCAGTGTAACAACAATTGTGAGGATGGCAGGACTAAGCATTGGTCTTTTTATTGTAGTGCATAGAGTTGCTGAGAATCAGAGCCAACTTGATGGCATTTAACAACAACAACAGCAACAGTGGCCTAGAATTAAAGGCCTCTCACCTGTAATAGGCTGAGTTATCTAGATAAGTAAAACCAGAGAAACATTCATATGTGTATATATATATATATATATATAT
>NW_006408662.1:7892510-7900998 GCF_000296735.1 Chrysochloris asiatica
AGTTCAAACTTAACCAGCCATTCCTGAGAAACCCTATACAGAATCGCTATGAATCAGAATAAATTTTACAGTACTTGACAACAACAACATGTTGTTGTGTTATTGTTGCTAGGTGTCTTCGAGTCAGCACTGACTCATAGCGACTCTAAGTACAACAGAATAACACACTGCCTGGTTCTGGGCCAACCCCACAATTATTGCCACACTTAAGCCCATTGATGCTGCTGCTTTGACAGTCTATCTCATTGGAGGTCTTCGTCTTTATCTCTGACCCTCCACCTTACTAAACATGATGTCTTTCTCCAGTGACTGGTCCCTCCAGATAACATGTCCAAAGTGTGAGAGATGAAGCCTGGCCATCCTGGCCTCCAAGGAGCACTCTGGCTGCACTTCTTCCAACAGAGATCTGTCTGTTCTTTCACAGCCCATGACATTTTCAATATTCTCCTCCAACACCATAACTCAAATGCATCAATTCTTCTATGATCATCCTTATTCACTGCCCAATTTTCTCATGCATATGAGGTTATTGAAAACACACCATGGCTTGGGTCAGGCGCACCTTAGTCCTCAAGCTGACATCTTTGCTCTTCAACACTTTACAATGGTCTTGTGCAGCAGATTTGCCTAATGCAATACATCATTTGATTTCTTAACTGCTGCTTCCATGAGTGTTGATGGTTGACCAAAAAAAAAATGAAATTTTTGACAACTTCAATCTTTTCTCCATTGAAAAGAATGTTGTTTATTGGTCCAGTTTTGAGGATTTTTGTTTTCTTTATACTGAGATGCTATACATACTTTGGTCTTTTATCTTTATCAGATGTTTTGGTCTTTTATCTTTATCAGTAAGTATTTTAAGTCCTCTTCACTTTCAGCAAGCAAAGTTGTATCACCTGCATATCGCAGGTTGTTAACGAGTCTTCCTCCAATTCTGATGCCACATTTCTCTTCGTATAACCCAGCTTCTCATGTTATTTGCTCAGCACACAGGTTGAATAAGTATGGTGAAAGAATACAACTCTATTGCACAGCTTTCTTAATTTTAAACCATTCAGTGTTCTCATGTTCTGTTCAAACAACTGCCTCTTGGTACAGGTTCCTCATGAGCATGATTAAGTGTTCCAGAATACTCATACTTTGCAATGTTGTCCACAGCTTGACAGGGTCCCCACAATCGCTCTTTTGTCTGCAGAAGGTTCGGTTATGCATTGCTCAGGTAATCACCTTCTGCCCTACACTACCTGATCAGACCAACCAGCCTAGCAGCCTGTGTGCTGCCACTCAGCAAATCTGTGTGGAACCATCCCTGACAGTTCTGGAAAATAATATCATTACTAAGATAAGTTTGGCTTCTCTCCTAATAACTGGAATTGACACAGGCTAGTGGTGGAGTCTTGCTTCTTTTAGAAGTAACGCTTTCTGCAATCTGCAATCAGATTTTCAATGAATTTTATGGGAAGCTGTTTTAACAGACATGCGGTAGAGTGAGCCCAGGAAAGCACTGTCTTGAAATAATTTGTTTCCACAACTCAGTTTTGCCATCCTTGCCATGCCTCAGAAAAGAAATATACTAAATAATTCCATGAGACAATGAAAGGAAATGTGATTGCTAAGCACTTCAGGAAAATATTTCTTCAAGTAAAAATATAGTAGATAATGGGTGGGTGTAGATTTGCAGCTCTCTCCAACTGGGAAGAAGGGCCTTTGATAAAATAGTTGGAAAACTCCTGATAAGCATATATTGGCAACGTCAGTCTTCACTTACCCACTCACAATTAGAAACCACCTTTTTTTTCTCTGTCATTAACCCTACTGCTTAATCACAGTTGTGGAGGGAAGTTGAGGGCTTTAACTCTGAGGTCTGTAATAACAAGCAGAACACTGTTAGTTCCCATGAGCACTCTGTCCCGGAAAAGGTGAGTGTCAAAAAAGGAAATCTGTACTCTGTTAGGAGTTAAAGAAAACATTTTTTGAGGAATAATATTGCTCAAGCTGGGTAACAATAAGTAAAAATACATAGCACTCCACTTTTCAAGGAGATAAAGGGGTTTATATACATACAAAATAAAAGCAAGGTAGGGGAATAATGATTGATACGGTGTTGGTGTTGGTGGTTATGTGCCATGGAATCAGTTCCGACTCATGGCAACCTTGTATGGGATTTCCAAGGTTGTAAATCTTTATGAAGCAGAAAGCCTCATCTTTCTCCCATGAATGGCTGGCAGTTTTGATCTGCTGTGATTTAGGCTAGCAGCCCAACTCATAACCAGTACACAACCATAAGACCAACTACAGCTTGAAGTTCTTGAAATGTAAAGGCCAGCCACTTGTCTAGGAGGGAGTGAATTATCATCTAAGTGAGTCGTGATTTTGTAATACATGATTGTAGTTACCAGCACTTTTTTTTCTGGAACAAATTGGTTATATCTTGAAGCATTCTTCCCATAAACAAAAGGTTTGCATCCTGACCTTTTGCTTCCTAGGAATGCATGGTTGGTCCCGCCGTTCTTAAATCAGACACAAGTGCCTCCAATCTGAAACACTTGAATACGCATTTTCTCTTTTTGATTGAGCCTTTTCTAGGAAGCACTGATCACCCAAACTGGAGTAGCCTTCTTCTACAAGAACTTCTTTTTCTTCTTCAGGAACTTTGGTTGATAAAAATCATTTTATTCACTTTGCCAAGTTAATAGGCTGCATCTTCAGGGTGAGTTGGTTTTATGGGAAACCACTTAATGATGTTCCACATTCAAGGAACATTTCTTCCTCAGGACAGAGGTCAAGATAAAACATAATCATTGTTTGATTTGATTAAATATGATCATTAGTGAAAGCCTGTGTAACCAGCATGAATTTATGTGGTCAAATATTCTCTGAGGGAGAACAGCATTTCATGGATAGAACACATTGAACTAAAGCAAAATATTATTTTATAATGACAGTAACAGACATGATAAGGAATATAAATATTCCAAAGTCAAACAATTTGTTTTCTACCATCCACCACAAGAATAAAACCAATCACTGATATTATTAGTTAAGAAAGTTACAGCATCATTAAGAAGAGATACTACATATTGAATATGATTACATAGAGTGTAATATTAGCACAATTGTCAGCAATATAGACCCAGCAATCAGATTTTATTATGGTACAGGTACATCCTTGGGCTACAGTGAGAATGTCAAGGCCCATTTGATTTTGGAGTACTACTTTTCTCAGGAGTCCTGGGGTGTTGCTGTTGGATATGCATTCAACCACAAAGTTATTTAGAACTGCAAGGTGGGTGGTTCAAATTCACCAGCTGCTCCTTGGAATCCTGATACAGGGTCAAGTCAAAACTGACTCAACAGCACTTAACAACAAAAAAAATCTTTTCTCAACATTGTTATTATGATATTGATCTCTTGAAGCCCATGGACCCTGTAATTAAGAGTAGTTTTTATATGTTGTTGTTCTTAAGTGCTGTTGAGTCAGTTCTGGTCCATAGTGACCCTGGATAGGGTTTCCGAGGAGCAACTGGTGAGTTTTTATCTATTTAGCTAATATTTCTACATGTGCCATAAAATCTTATCTGAGGTACAAATACTGCTACTAAATGACCAAGTCAATGAAACACGGAGGCCACTGAATTCTTAATGCTGGTACATTAGCTAGTAAAGGGGTTCAGTGTACATAAGTCCTGGAGTCCAGGTGAGGCCCAGAGTGCCTCTTCTAATCTAGGCTTATAAAAGGCAGTGCCAAAATTTGGTTCCACATAACCAAAATGTGCCATTAGGAGTTATCCAACAGACACCTGATCATTGTAGCTATTCAGTGGCTAATCAACCAGTAGTTTATAAGGTTATGTTGTTTTTGTTGTTGTTAGGTGCCATTGAATCAGCACTGACTCATAGCGACCTTATGCACAGCAGAATGAAACAATGTCCAATCCTGGGCCAACCTCACTACTGTTGCCACACTTGAGTCCATCGATGCTGTCACCTGGCCAATCCATCTCATTGGGGTTCTTCCTCTTCTTCTCTCCCCCTCCATCTTACCAAACATGATATCCTTCTCCAGTAACTGTTTCCTCCTGACAATATGTCCAAAGTATGAGAGACGAAGTTTGGCCATCTTGGCCTTTAAGGAGCACTCTGACTGCACTTCTTCCAAAACAGATCTATTGGTTCTTTATAACTCATGCAAATTCAGGCACTGGAAGTAATCCTACAGGTCTGGTGGTGCCTGGTTTATTCATATGGGTGTGGTGACATTGGTCTTATCAACAGGGAGAAACCTGACTTCTTAACTTCCTCACTTAGGGAATTACCTAGACGAATCCATCACACAGTTGTTGATATGGGTCTACAGTATGAAGAATACTGTTACTGGGTTTGGAATAGTAAAATAAGAGTTGTGATAAAACTAAAGTTAAGGACTGAGTTTCATTCAGATCTGAAAAGAGGTTATTTATTCATGGAAAACCTAGCAATAGTGATACCCTGTAGCAATGAGCTGTTTCTCCATTATTATTGTATCCACAGATCACTCACTCAGATCCCTGGAGTAGAGAGACCCACCAGAGAAGTGCAGACTAATTAGCGATCGGGAGGGTACCACATATCCAATAATTGAACCTTTTTGAATGGTGAGAATAATCATTTGCCCAATCTAGGAAAACATTAGTAAGAGGCATGACTGTAACAAAGGTAAAAAGAAAAGAAGAAAAGAGATGCATTTTCATTCCTGGTCCAGGGACTTAGGTCAGCCATCTGCATAAGATGTTATAGAGTGAACTGTGTTCTCCGAAAATGTGTCAACCAAACTGGATCATGATTCTCAGTATTTGACAATTAGATGTTGCTGTACCTTGGCAGTTTTGTGATGATGCAATTATCCCCATGATGTGATCTGATATGATCAGCCAATCAGTTGTAATAGAATTAAGGTGGGATTCAATTCCCTTTCTCAGGTCACAGCACTGATTTTCTGTAAGGAGGATTGCCCTGAGGTGTGGCCTATGTCACCTTATATTTTACAAGAAATAAAGGAAAGAGAAGTGAGCAGAAAAAGGGAGACCTCAGTACCACCAAGAAAGAAGATCTGGAAGAAAAGTACATCCTTTGGACTTAGGGTTTCTATGCTGAGACCCTCCTAGGCACAAGAGGAAATTGGTGCCAAGTCCCATGAAGTGCTGGATTCACAGATGTTGAAAGGAGATAAGCCTTTCCCCCAGAGCTGATAAAGAGGAAAATCCTTACCCTAGAGTAGTTGTCCTGAATATGGTCTTCTAATCTCCTAAACAATAAGAAAATAAATTACTGTTTGTGAAAGGCAACTACTTGCAGTATCTATTATAGCAGTAGTAGATAATTAACAGAAACCTTGGTCGCTGAAGAGTGGGGTGCTTCTCCAATAGATACCTAAAATGCGGTAGAGGCTTTGGAATTGAGTCATGAGTAGAGGCTAGAAGAGTTTTAAGTTGCTCCTGGAGTGACACTGTAGGACCAGCACTGGGCTTCAAACCAGAAGGGTCCAACCACCAGCTGCTCCTCAGAAACCCTATACAGGGTTGAGTTGGAACCAACTCAATGACACTTACCAACAACAATAGCAAAAGTCTAGATTGCCTTGAGAAGACTGTTGATATAATTATGGAGATCAAAGGCAGTTGTGGTGATGGCTTAGAAGAAAGTGAGGAATGTTGTAACATCTCAGAGGGTGCAGACAAGAAACAGTGACAGAAGAACGGCAGCAGCAGAACTAGGACTCAGACATGAGGTGATGTAAGAAGAGGACTATAGAGTGAGAGAGCTGAGTGTCTTTGGACAAGAGGTATCCTGACAGAGCGAGGTTCTTCTGGCACTTGTCAACAGAGCTAGACTCGAATACAAGGGAGAAGAGAACTAAGGGTTTTGGAAACAAGGCTAACTGACAGAGCTAAAGAGCTAAAGGCTAAAGAGCTCTGAAACGCTTCATCAAGCAGAGCAGAAGGCAGGCTGGCTCCACAACCCTGAAAGCTCAAGGGGACGTGAGACTAAAGACCACAAAACAGAAACTGAAGAAACAAGTATCACAGGAGGAAAAGCTGCCTCTCTTTTAAAAGGTAAGCTATGACCTCTGAGATCTCAGTCTTCTAAGCTTCAAAGAGTCAGATTGTCACCAACTTAGTCCTAGAATGTGCCATTCACAAATGCCAGGGGGATGCAGCCAGTGCCCAAAGCTGAGGGGGCTGGATTCCCATGGGGCAGAAAAATGGGTCCTGCTGGATCCAAGAAGGTGGGATCACTACTCAGTTGGAATAAAAGAATGGAGTCACCCAAAGCCAGGTGCTGTCATCCCAGTGAACCTAAAAGGCAGACCTGAAGACCAAGGTCAAGGGGCCTCCACCCAGAATCCAGAGAGCATCGCCAACACCCAGAGTCTGGAGGCCAAGCCACTACCTAGTTAGTCTCAGAGAACAGATTATGATTTTCAGACCCTGAAAGCTCATGTAAACTTTTCTACTGGATTTGGGACTGCTATCTCTTTGTTCTCTTCAATTTCTACCATTTCTAATGGAAACATCTACTTATGCCTGTTTCACCATTGTACTTTGGAAGCAGATAACTTTAATTACAGATTCACAGATGAAAAGGAATTTGGCCCAGTTATGAAAATTGGACTTGGGGTTTAGTTAAGACTTTGGGGATGATATGATGTGGTGAAGGTGTTTTGCTTATGGCCAGGGCCACTACCTCCTAGTTAGTCTCAGAGATGTGTATTAGATGTGTCCCTCCAAAATATTTGTCAGCTTTACTAGACCATGATTCTCGCTAGTTTGACAGTCGTGTAATGATGTAATGTCTTCCATGATGTGATCTCATATAACCAGTCAATCGATTGTATGGGATTTCAATTAGGATGTAACACTTGTACTCTGGCCACAGCCCTGATATGATGTAAGGAGAGTTTCCTTGGTGTATAGCCTTAATCTTACAAGAGATTAACAGAGAAGGAGCAGAAACATCAACAAACGAAGAGCTGTGAACAGAGCACATCATTTGAATCTGAGGTCCCTGCTCTGAGAAACTCTTAGACCCAGTGGAAGATTAATGCCAAGACACATGGAGATCTCCAAGGAATGATGGGTCTACAGATGATGAAAGAATACAAGGGCCTTCTACCAGAGTCGACAGAGAGAGAAAGTCTTTCCCTATAGCTTGAATCCAGAAGTCGGATTTCTAGCCTCATAAACTATGCGATAATACATTTCCTTCTGCTAAAGCTATCCACCTGTGGTGCCTGTGTTATAGTAACTCTAGGAAATGAAGACAGACTGTAAGGCGTTTCCTGTGGTTGCAGCAAAGGTGGCAGCAAGTGCAGATGGCTTGAAATATATTCCCTACCAACAGTTTTTTAAGGTTTCAATCATCTTATCCTGTCCCATCTAAGAACCTTCATGTAAGGCTTGAACATAAAGAACATGCAGGTAGTTGGTTAAGACAGCTTTCTTACTGATTGGCAGAATCTTGGTAACAGCCTTTTTCCATGCCTTCCTTTTGTGTTTGTGCTAATTGTTAGTGTTTTAAAAGGTGTTGTTGGTTTTTTTTTTAAGTTAATTCGTGTCTATTGGCAGTACCAACAGACAAACTTGGCGAGTTCCCCTCTTTATCATGGGCACAGAAAAAATTGACAGGCAGCTTGTGTATCTACCATATCAGCATGATTCTTTGCTGTAATTTCTTCAGTTTGAGGTACTCCTTTTGCTTGATGAAGTTGTATTTTTATCACAGCAGTTCCAGAGGGGAGTCATACACTATCAGGAAGGTCTATGAGTAAAGCCCCATTTCTTATGGTATTTCTGAAAGAGGTTAAAAATTCTTCTTTGGATATTTGTACAGGTATAGGACTCCTGGGGTGGCGCTGTGGGATGGAGCACTGGACTGCAAGGTCAGGTTGAACTGCAAGGCCAGCAGTTTAAATCCACCAGCCACTCCTTAGAAACCCTAAATGCAGAGTCACTATGAGACAGAAGTGACTAGATAGCACTTAACAACAACAAAAAGTCTTTGTTGCAAATGTATTCATAAATGTTGCAAAACATACAGGGGCAAAGTTCTGAAAACTTCTTGTTGCTGTTCCTACTCATAGTGACCACATGCAGGGTTTCCAAGGCTATAAATCTTTACAGGAGCAGAAAGCCTTAGCTTCATCCAATGGAGCAACTAGTGGATTCAAACTACTGACCTTGCAGTTAGCAGGCCAACACATAACCCACTAAGCCACCAGTGCTTAGACATCACCAAACACCTTGAGGGAATTAGTTCCTTTATTTGAGACTCAAGACCATGATCTCAAAGGACACCAAGGTCAAGTGGCATAACACAGTTCACAACGATAATGTTCTATGTTCTGCTTTGGTGAGTAGCGACCAGCGTCTTAAAAGCTCATGAGTGGTCATCGAATGTGCAACTATTGGTCTCTATTCAGAGGAAAGAAGTGTGAAGAAAATTGAAATAT
>NW_006408662.1:7901278-7918469 GCF_000296735.1 Chrysochloris asiatica
CCAGACTGCAAAGCCCTTTGAACTGCAAGGTTGGCGGTTCAAGCTCACCAGCTGCTCCTCAGAAACCCTATCCAGGATCGCTATGGGTCAGAACCGAGTTGATGGCACTTAACAACAACAACAACAGAAGGGACAACAACACTAGTGAGGTATGCACACCATAGGATGGTCAACCATTCAAGATCAAAAGGGCAGCATTTACCCAAAGACAAAGTTCAGAAGGGTTGGGAAAGACCCGAGGAATGGAAAGAAGAAACACAGGGAGGCAATAGGATCAATGATGTTACATCAAGAGGACTGCAATCATTGAGGTGATATGAAGTGTATGATTTGTTGAATGTAAAACTGATGATCTGGTCTGTAAACCTTCACTCCGTTCACAATAAATGTTTTTAAAATATATTTATTCTGCTTAATTAATTAGAGGCAGTGTCCTGGAAAGGAGGCAATTTCACTGTCTTGATGTCATTTAGAGGCCTTGATGTACTAATTAAAATAGACATTTCACTGGAACTGTTTAATCCAAAAGCCTCCGTTTTCTGCCTTCCTGTACAGAAAAGGTAACTTGGAGAGTTCAAAAGAACCATTGATTTTCAAAACTGTATCAAGTGTAGTTATGCCAGATAGACAAGAACATGCATGATAAGGGACCATAATGCTTGTTTATTTAGTGAACCAGAAGATGGTTCTGAATTTCTTTTTGATATGCATCCCCATTTTATAATGACAATTACAACAAAACAAATGTTTACTTGCAAGACCCAAAACAAATGCACAGTGAAACTAGAAGAGCTATCAACACAAAGGAGTGGAGCTCAGCTTTGAGAGGTTTTTTACTTTAAACGATTTCAGAGACTTTGCAGAAACAGAAAGCCCAAAGTGACTTAGCAGGTAGTGTGCCTATGGCCCAGGGATCAGCAAAGATAATGCAACTTCGCAGTCCCATTTCAGGCACCAGAAATACCAAAGAAGAAAATCTCATACTGTGTTAGGAAGAAAGGAAAAGGAGTTTTCTTGATAAATAATATAGCCTGAGCTGACTAGCTCTAAGTAACACTGAAAGGACAAAGATCACTCCATTTCAAGTAAAGAGGAATCTATCTACATAAAGAACAAATGAAAAGTGGAGGTTACTGATTCATTATAGTCAAGATCAGCTTGAAGTCATTGAAATGTAAAAGGTGACCAGTTGGATAGAAGGGAATGAGTTACCATGTAGGTGAGTGGCAGTAGCTGCTTTGTTTATACATGATTACACAGTCATGAACAACACCACCCCCCAAACAAATTGTTTACATCTTGACATATTCTTCTCGTTAACAAAGGCTTTATATCCTGACATTTTGCTTCCTAGGAATGCATGTTGATTCCATTGTTCTTCCATCTCTCATGAGGGCCTCCAGTGTGAAACTTGTCCATTTACAACAGGAAGAATTTCCCATCCTCTCTCACCAACACCCAAGAGGAACATCTCTTCAGAGAAGAAAGACAACGACCCAAGGAAACAGACTTCCACTAGTAAGTAATATTTGTCCAGGAAATCACTTCAAAGGTGGTGGATGGAAATAGAGACCACTTGAAAGACAAAGAAAGACAAGCAATATTCTCTTTTAAGTGGTTTGTGTTTTCTTCCACCTCCTCTGAAGTGACTTCCTGGATAAATATTACTTAGTTGTGGAACTCTCTTCCCTTGTGTGACACTGCCTGGCACTATTTTCACCAATAGAGTGCTCAGAATGTTCACCCTTCACCATCTCACACTCTTAGTGATGGCCACTTCACACTATGTTTCTATTCCCATTCTAGGATTGGATAACATCCCCCATGCCAGCTGATGGGGAAAGGAAGATTGATGGGCAATGTTTTCATTTCCTTTGCCCTACTGAGGCTGCTCTAGGGAGGTTGATTGTCAACCTTGCCTTCCATAAGCCATATTCCCTGAGGGCCACAGTTTTCACATGCTAATTCAGTCATCTACATTTTCTCTGGGAAAGAGGCAACAGGCAAAGTGACTGGCCCAAGTGAACAGCAGGAACTGTGAAGTAGTGGAGTGTGGGCAAGACGGCTACAGAGAGAAGCAAGAGATGGTGCTACAAAAGCTAAGCATGGGAGACATGCTTTCTTGAAACAAGGTCAGTAGCCATTTAAGAGAATCATTATTTTTAGGAAAGTTATGTTTGTGCTACATTGCAGTGGTGATTCAGGGTTGGAATTCTCACTTCCCACACAATAGTCTAGGATCTCTAGTAGTGTAATGGTTACGAGTCAGACTGCTAACCTCAAGGTCAGTAGTTCGAAACTACCAGTCTCTCTTCGGGACAAAGAAGAGGCTTTCTGATCCCGTAAAGATTTACAGCCTCAGAAACCCTACACAGGGTTGCTATGAGTTGGAACCAACTCCATGGCACATAACCACCATCACCACCACCATACAAGAGTCCTTGTGTGACACTGTGGGATAAAGCACTGGACAGACAGTAAGGTTGGTTTGAACCACAAGGTTGGTGGTTCAAACCCACCAGCTTCTCCTTGAAACCCCTATACAGGGTCACTCTGAGTCAGAACCAACTCGGTGGCACTTAACAATACTTCATAGGTACAATTTCTAGTTAAGGTATGTCATACACAGCCACACTCATCTGTCAGGTAAGGCTTGTATGTTGCTAGGATGATGAAGAAGTTTCAACAGAGCTTCCAGACTAAGACAGACTAGGAAGACAGGCCTGGCAATCTCTGTGAGAAACATTGTCAATACCAACAAACACTCAAGTAGTGCAATCCGTACTCATTTTAGGGAAAGTGAGGTTTTCTTTGTTTTATTTTGCAAAATCGGGCACCTGACCCAGTAGACATGGGCAGACACACTGCATGGCTGGCCAGCACATAGTTTTATCTCCCTGTCTGGAAAAAGCCCCTCCTCCAGTCCCCCTTTTACTGTGCTAATGCACTTGACTGCAAAGTTGGTTTGAATCTTAATTCAACAGTTCAAACTCACCAGCTGCTCCTTGGAAATCCTATATAGGGTTGCTATGGAGTCAGAACTGACTCGACAGCACTGAATAACAACAACATGGAGTTTACAATCCAGTCTACCCTAAACATCCCATCCCCTCCCTCAATCTAGCCCAAATGGGGCCCATGGTCTTAATGACTGTATTCTTATTTCAAGTTCCCAGAGTCCCTAGAACAGATTTCTTTCCCTACTTCCCCCAATTCACCCTGCTTACATGACCCTGAGTGTGAATCAACAACCCATGCCTAGTCTAGCAATCTCATGTGCCCTTTATCCCTGAAGACAGACCATCTCGAGAAATTCTCACATCTACTTCTGTACATTAGCCAACAAAAACGTCGTTGTTGTTAAGTGCCATTGAGTAAGTTCCGACCCATAGTGACCCTGTATAGGGTTTCCAAGGAGTGGCTGGTGAGCTTGAACCACCAACCTTGCAGTTCAAACAGCTTTGCTGTCTGGTGCATTAACCCACAGCACCACACCAGGACTCTAATAAACTCCTTATGTATCCCTAAATCTGATCCACAGTTGATCAGGGGGTATTGAAGAATTGTGTTCCATTGTTCATGGGGACACCATGAGTCAGGATAAACTTTATGACACAATGACGAGCGCAGGGAAAAGCAGGTCTGTGGATATAGCTGTGTTCCAATATACAGGGATACGAACATCAATCTGATTTTGATATAAATATTTTAGCTGATTTTGTCTCTTTTTTTTTTTCTGTTTTAGTTTTGGCCCATTCAGGGATGGGTAGGAAGGAAGAATAACCTTGTGTCTGTGAGTGTTCTGGGTGGGGGGAAGGAAGACCCCCAAATGCAAATACAGTCTATGTTGTTAAGCGCTATCCGTGGTTCTAGACTCATAGCAACCCTATATAAGGTTTTCGAGGTACGAATGGTGGGTTTGAACTGATGACTTTGTGATTAGCAGACCAGTACTTAACCTACAGAACCACACCAGGATTCCAGTATGTTCTATGTTGTTGTTAAGTGCTGTTGAGTTGTTTCCAACTCATAGCGACCCTGTGTAGGGTTTCCAAGGAGCTGCTGGTGGGTTTGAACTGCCAACTAAATGGTTTGTAGCCCAGTGTTGATCCTACAGTGCCGCACTTGTGAGGTTGTTACTACAGTTCCACACTAAGAGTCCAATATATTCTATGTTTGTTATTGTTGTTAAGTGACATAGAATTGGTTCCAACTCATAGCGACACTGTTTAGGGTTTCCAAAGAGCAGCTCTTAGATTTGAACTGCTGGCTGTGTGGTTCAGAATCCAGTACTGATCCTACAGTGGCACACCAGGAGTCCATAAATTCTGTGTCATTATTAAGTGCCGTCGAGTCAGTTCCGACTCATAGCAATTCTATGAGTATAGAGTTTGCACAGAGTGGCTGGTGGGTTTGAACTGCCAATCTTTTGATTAGCAGTCCAGTGCTAATTGTACAGTGCCACACCAGGACTCCAATATTGTGGTGGTGTTGTTTAGTGCTGTTGGGTTGGTTCCAACTCTTAGCAGTCCTGTATAGGGTCTCCAAGGAACAAGTGGTGAGTTTGAATCATCAACCTTGTGGTTCAAATCGACCTTGTGGTCGAGAGCTTATCCTAGGGTGCCCCACCAGGACTCCAATATTGTGGTAGCTAACCTCAAAGATGATTCCCAAAGAGCTCCATCTTCTGGGATTTGTACTGTGTATAGTCCTTCCCTCCTTTAAGTGACGTCAAATTGATGGCAACTCATAATGACCTTACTTATACAGGGTTTTTGAGAAGCAGCTGGTGGGTTTGAACTACTGATCTTGTGGTTAGCAGTCCAGTGCTTATCTTACAGCACCATACCAGGACTCCTTTTAGTGTATAGGGTTTCCAAGGAGTGGCTGGTGGGTTTGGACCACCAGTCTAGTGGTGAGCAGTTTGTAAATTTGTATTTCATCTTTATAGCTGTTGAAGCACCAGTAATCTGGGAAAAATTCCTGATTACAAGAACTTTAACGGAAGCTATTAGCTAAAATGGGAAAACTGAGCTGTTTGCTGCTCTCATAATTTGGTTTTTGTCATCGCAGCTAAGAAGAAATTAAGGAGTAATAAAGGAGCTCTGGTAGCATAGTGGTTACGAATCGGGCTGCTAACCTCACCATCAGCAGTTCGAAACTACCAGCTGTTCCGTGGGAGAAAGATGAGGCTTTCTGCTCCTGTAAAGATTTACAGCCTCGGAAACCCTGTACAGGGTCGCTAGGGGTCAGAACCGACTCCACAGCACATAACCACCACCACCATTTGAGCCCTGAAGTGCCATGGGCTCTGAGAAACACCAAGGGACTGTTCACTGTTCTCCATGGTCACAGCTTGTGGGCAAGCCAGAGGAAGCTACCTCCTGAGAGAACCCGCTTTCCTTTCCTCAGTGAGATGAGACTTGATTTAGATTGACTCTGTGGAGCCTGGAAACCCAGGGCCAAAACTATCCTTCAAGATCAGTTCCTGTTGAAGAACTTGGGTTTAGGGTCTGCAGCAATGTGAGCACTGGGGGTCTTACTTTTCAGGCTTGTGGTGAACTGTTGTCAGACAGAACCGGGTAAGTCCGTTACCAGCCAACTAACTTTGAACACATTACTTAACTTCTTTGGAGCCTCATTTTCTTCATTTGCAAAGCAAGGGTTGTTGTTTTTTAGTGCTGTCAAGTCAGTTCGGAATTACAGTTACCCTGTCTAGGGGATTCGGAAGAGTTTCTGGTGAGTGAACCACCTACCATGTGGTTCAAACAGACGTTATGGTCAAGTACTTATTCTGTTGCTGTCGCTGTTAAGTGCCATTGAGTCGGTTCCAACCTACAGTGACTTTTATAGGGTTTCTGAGGAGCAGCTGGTGAGCTTGAACCGCTGACCTTGTGGTTCAAACTGACTTTGCAGTCCAGCGCATTAACCCACAGCGCCACACCAGAAGCAAAAACCGCAGGATTTCTGAGTGGAGTATGTCGGAGTAGGTTTGTAGTGTACCAGGCACTCAATTCATACCCTTCCTCTCAACAGCACTGCTTCATACCCAGATTTCTGCCCCTTAAAACAAAGTGAATGGTGCACTGATTTTGAATGACTACTAGCGACCTAAGAGACCTGGTGTAGCACTGAGGGTTAATGCGCTGGACTGCAAAGTGGGTTTGTACTGCAAGATCAGCAGTTCAAGCTCACCAGGGGCTCCTTGGAAACCCTATACAGGGTCCCTTTGAGTCAGAACCACACTTAACCAGCACTTAACAACAACAACCAGTGAACTGGCAATAGCAATCCCATTTACCAAAGTGATTTTTCTTCACTCCTAAAGGATTTTTGGCTTAACAAAAAGATTCACTTAAAATAGCTCATTGCTTTAAATAGAAAGCTCCCCCGCCTTCACATGTTTACAGACAATTAACTACTTTGGAAAAAAGGAAACATTCAAGGACATTTGACTATCAATCAACAATGAAACATCTCTGATATTATGTCAGCCAAGCATCCAATTTTTGTAAAAACACACAGTTTCTCAGGAATTGTTTTAATACAAGCAAACATCCCAACACAGATGCAACTCCCTGGAGCTCCAGACTCAAAGACAGCATGGATGTGCTTCTGAAAGCAGAGACACGCCACTGCTTTATAGCGCTCACCAGTATAGGGCCAAGGCCTTGTTAAGCCATTATAATTTAGTGATGAAAAACAGACTGTAACTAGATTATAATGAAGTCAGTTCATGTAATCTCCACAAATTGTGTCCTAAATTCCCTTCATTAAGCAGTATTCATGCCCGTGTCACATAAAAATTATCTGTTTATTTTATAAATAGTCTTTTCCTATTCCAATGTATTGTTGTTGTTAAGTGCCGTCGAGTTGGTTCTGATCATAGTTACCCTGTATAGGGTTTCTGAGGAGTAGTTAGTGGGTTTGAACCATCAACACATGGTGGTTCAAACCGACTTTGCAGTCCAGTGCATTAACCCACAGTGCCACACCAGGACTCCGTTCCAAAGTATGTTGTTGCTGTTGTTAGGTGCCATCAAGTCGGTACCAACTCATAGCAACTCTGAGCACAACAAAACGAAATACTGCCTGGTCCTGGGCCAACCTCACAATTGTAGACACACTTGAGCCCATTGATGCTCCCCCAGTGAGATGGATTGATTTTGCCAATATATCTCACTGGGGCACTTCCTCTTTTTCTCTGACCCTTCACCTTACCAAATATGATATCCCTCTCCAGCGACTGGTCCCTCCTGACAATATCCAAAGTCTGAGAGACAAAGTTTGGCCATCCTGGCTTCCAAGGAGCACTCTGGCTGTACTTCTTCTAACACAGCTCTGTTGGTTCTTTTGGCAGCACATGGCACTTTCAATATGTTACAACGTATAGCCCATAAAAATTCCATAGGGCATACCAAGCAGGGAACTAGCTTGTCTCTGCAGACTTCGACTCTGTGACTTACTCTCACCCAGTAAGATGCTGTGGGGCCAGATGCCCACAGGTGAGTAGCCAGTACCAAGGCCACAGCCTGTCCTTATTCCTCCATCCACTGTCCCAAAACCAGCCTGCTCTATGCAAATCCAGCTCTGGGCATCTGTCCAGGATACAGCAACTTCCAGAAGGGCAGTCACAATCCTAAACCATGCATGCCTGCAGGGCTCCAAGGAGCCTGGATTCCGAGATGACTAGGTTTCTGTAGATGAAGAAAATTCAGATTCACCTTAGCCCTGACCAAAAGGATTTTAAAGTGCTGCGGGTTATACCATCGAGTACGCATGTAAAGCAAATAGCTAAGCACGCAGCTATCAGCCAACAAGGTCGGTGGTACAAAGAGGCGCCTTAAAAGGCCTAGAAATGTACTGTCAAAAGGTCATAACCACTGAAAACCATACGAAGCAGATTTCTAGTGTAAAACATACAGGGTCACAAGGGGACAGAATAAACTGATGTCAACTGGTTGATTGGATGGGGTATAGCAAAGGAATAAAAAGAAGAATTCATGGTCTCTGTCTTTAAGTAGTGTGAAAGCTAACTGAGAGACACATCTAACACTTGAGAATAACTCAGGGCCAAATCTGGAGCTCTTGGGACAAGAGGTCTTAAGTGTTCTGTAGCTGGAATAGCCACAAAAGGCCACTTGAGGCAGGCAGGTGTGCTACTGGACCTTAAGAAACAGATGATAACAATAATAAACACTATGTGTTGATTATTTTCCAGACATTAAACTGAGTGCTTGACATACAACCCTTATATTGTGTCGCTCTCCTAGCAACACCATGTGACTGCCATTACTATCCTAATTTCACAGAAAGGTTAAATATGGCTATGCATAGCCAACTAGGTGATAACAATTTTAATGCACCTCTTTTTAATCTTGACGTCCATGCTCCTCAGTACAATTTATAACTTCAGATGAACACAAGTAAAAAGGAGCTCTAATTTTTAAAAGGCCAAAGGAAAAGCCAGAGGTTTGAAGGAGTCAAGCAGCTATCTAGGGGTGAGAAGAAAGGTGCCCTTGCTGGTCAGCAGGTTTCACATAGCAAAGGAGAGGAGACAAAGTTAACTATGTGGGGGAAGAGCAAGAGGATGGGCAGTCCTGCTAAGGGATTCTGAACTTGACAAATGTACACACCAGCCAGAAGTTCTGGGGCTTCAAAGACTGGGCCAGGGACCAGCCAAGAGGCTATTGCAAAAATCAGGCTGAAGATGGTAAAGGTCTAAACATGGTTGCAGGGAAAAAGAAAGGAGAAAGCAGAGACTTTCAAAGGTAGGAAAGAGTCCAACTGAAATTTCTCTGGACCCTAGAAACTAAGGGTTGTTGTCGTTAAGTGTGATCAAATCAGTTCCAACCCATAGTAATGGTTGTTGTTGTTAGGTGCCATGGAGTCAGTATTGACTCATAGCGACCTTATGCACAGCAGAACAAAACACTGCCCGATCCTGGGCCAACCTCACTATCGTTGCCACGCTTGAGTCCACTGATGCTGTCACTTTGCCAACCCATCTCACTTGGAGTCTTCCTCTTTTTCTCTGACCATCTACCTTACCAAACATGATATCCTTCTCCAGCGATTGGTGCCTCCTGACAATATCTCTGAAGTATGAGAGACGAAGTTTGGCCATCATGGCCTCCAAGGAACACTCTGGCTGCACTTATTCCAACACAGATCTGTTGGTTCTTTTGGCAGCCCATGGCACTTTCAATATTCTCCTCCCACACCATAACTCAAAAGCATCAATTCTTCTTCGGTCTTCCTTATTCACTGTCCAACTTTCACATGCATATGAGGTTATTGAAAATACCATGGCTTGGGTCAGACACACCTTAGTACTCAAGCTGACATCTTTGCTCTTCAACACTTTAAAAAGGTCTTGTGCAGCAGATTTGCCTAATGCACTACGTCATTTGAGTTCTTGACTGCTGTTTCCGTGAGTGTTGATAGTTGATCCAAGAAGAATGAAGTCCTTGACAATTCAATCTTTTCTCCATTGATAAGAATATTGTTTATTGGCTCAGTGGTGAGGATTTTTGTTTTCTTTACATTGAGATGCAATGCATACCGAAGGCTGTGAGCCACTAATCTGCATTCTCAAGGGCAGAACATGCTACTATGTGACCATCTCCCCAACTAGAATGAAACTTTCACAAAAGCAGAACTTTATTTTGTCTACTGAACTTTCTCTATCTGGGTTCTTCTCCCCAGTCTGATTACCTCCTCACCACTCCCAATGTGTACAAAAACTACCATTATTTTGTTTTGCAATGGTCTCTTGTTGCAGTTCAAATGGACCTGATAGTTGAGTGTTTATCCTACAACGCCACACCTGGCAGTGTTTTGTTCTGTTGTGCATAGGGTTGCTACGAGTCTGTGCCAAATCAATGGCAATGAGTTGTTGTTGTTGTTAGGTGCTGTCTTGTTGTTGTTGTTAGGTGCAATCAATAGAGTCTCCATTAACCCACAATGCCATACCAGGACTCTAACAACAACAACATATAAATATATATAGAGAGAGTCCTGGACTGCTACCCACAAGGTCGGCAGTTCAAAACTATAATCACTGCCTCTGAATCATCATACAGGGTTGCTATGAATCAGAACCGACTTGATGGCACTAACAACAACAGTATATATTGTTGTTAAATGACATTGAGTCAGTTCCGACTCATAACGACTGTATATGGGATTTCCAAGGAGTGGCTGTTTGTAAACCCTGATTGTCGGGATGTTCTGGAGTCCAAGACAACATTACAAAGAACTTAACTCAGATGTAGACATATCAAAAATAAAATGAACCTACAAGATGGAAACTAGAGAAACAGATGCCAATTTGTAAATGATGACAACAAAGCAAAAGAACGAATTCATGGTGTCGATACAGAAGTTCCAAGTGAAGAGGAAAACAACATGATATCAAGATAAGATGAACTGTTTTAAATTGGGGGATAGAATAATGAATTATAGGGGAAACACAAAGAAAAGTAACCAGGCTACTCACAATAAAAGAAGAAAATCATTAAGACTCAGTAAACACTAAAAGAACACTAGGAAGTCAATGACAAGAAAATCCATAACCAAAAGGAATGCACCACAGAAAAATGTATGGAACAAAGAAGCCATTACCACCACACACACACACAACAAAATGACAGAATAGATTCACACCTATCAACAATTACACTGAAAATCAACAGATTAAAAGCACCAGTCAAGACACAGAGCAGCAGAGTCGGGAAGAAAACGTGAGTCATCAATGTGCTGTCTATAGGAGACACACCTTAGATACAAAGACAAAAACAGACTCAAAACAGACTAAAAAATCAAAAGCAGGAAAGAGGGTGCTAAGTAAATGGCATTCAAAAAATGCCATTTCTAGAGTGGCAACATTAATAGACTTTAAGGCAAAAACCAGCATAAAAAATAAAGGACAATATATAAGGGCTAATCCAATAAGAGGTCATAAACAATAAAGATCGGTGCACCCAATGAAAGAGCCCCAAAATCATAAACCAAACAGACAGAATTAGAAAGAGAATTAGACAACTCCACACAATATCGGTGGTGGTAGTTATGTGCCATTGAGTCAGTTCTGATTCACAGTGACCCTGGATAGGGTTTTTGAGGCTGTAAATCTTCACAGAAGCAGAAAGCTTCATCTTGCTCTAGAAGCAGCTGAATGTTTCATCCTGCTCTCTCAGAGCAGCTGGTAGACCAAACTTCTGACTTTGTAGTTAGTTGTTGTTGTTAAGTGCCATCAAGTCAATTCTGACCCATAGCGACCCTGTATAGGGTTTCCAAGGAGCAGCTGGTGAGCTTGAACCACAAACCTTGCAGTTCAAACAACTTTGCATTCTGACACATTAGTCTACAACACCACACCAGGACTCTTTGCAGTTAATAGCCTAACTCATAACCCACTACACTAACAAGACTTCTTATAATAATAGTAGGAAACAGCACTTTCAATGAGGGACAAAACAGCTAGAAAGAACCCAAACAAACACAGAAGACTGAAATAACACATTCAATCAACTTAACCTCGTAGATGTATACAGAACATTCCACCCAATAGCACTACAATATACATTCTTTCCCAGTGTACGTAGAACATTCTCCAGAATAGTTTCTTTTCCAACACCATAATTCAAATGCATTGATTTCTTCTCCAGTCTTCCTTATTCATTGTTCAACTTCCACACGCATATACAGCAATTGAAAGTACCATGGTTGGGGTCAGGCACACCTTAGTCATCAAACCAATATCTTTATTCTTTAACACTTGAAAGAGCCCTTTTGCAGCAGATTTGCCAACTGTAAAACATAGTTTGATTTCTTGACTGCTGCTTCCATTAGGTCAATTTCAGATCAACAGAAATTAAAAGAATTTGTAAAAACCAGGCCAACCTTACAAAAAAATATATTAAGGGGAGTTTTCTGGTCACAGAACAAACAATAGCAGACAACAACCAGAAACTAACATATATGAGAATATCTCCTATAACTCAACTCATATTTAGAAGTAAGTCAGTTCCAACCCATAGCGACCCTGTATAGGGTTTCCAAGGGGCAGCTGGTGAGCTTGCACCACCAACCTTGTGTTTCAAACCGACTTTGCAGTCCAGCGCATTAATTCATAGCACCATACCAGGACTCTACATAGAAAGCCAGAAATACAGTTGCAACAACAACAAGCCTATAAAGTATAAAGAGGGACTAATGTATTTAAGGACCTTCCAAATGAAGAGGAAATCACATAGATTTCAAGAAAAAATAATTAAGAATAAACCTAACTGTAATCCTAGAAACTAGACCAAGCCTTGCCGCTAGCCCTAGCCCAACCCCTACGACTAATCCTAGTCCTAACTACAACCCTAACACTAGGCCTAGTCTCAATCTAGCCTAGTCCTAATCATAATCCTTACTCCTACCCACCTCCCCAAACACACACACATACACATATGAACACATGTGGAGCCTGAGGGCATACACAATAAAAGAAGTATCTTAAGGTAGCACATGGATAATCATTGAAGGAATAGTACATAGACTCAAAGAAAAGGGGTCATTGAAGGTTTCAAAGCCTTCACCTTTGACAAGGTGGAAACAGATACGAAGTTAGGTTGCAGACACACTCTCAGAACAGTGACTGGTTCATCTGAAATAGAGCAAAGGATTTGGGTAAGAACACGCTCAGAGGATAAGGTGGAAAATATGAGCGAAGGGTAAGATTACAGTTCCCTAGGGAAAAAAACCAGCACCAAGGTAAGAAATGTAAGCCTTATCTAGGAAGGAGTGAAGAATTTTTACTACAGTTACAATAAAACTAAAATGTCTTGGATATGGGATGTGTTAATTTGGAAGTAAGCTTGTTTCCTCAGTTTGCTGTCATAGATTGCAGAATTGTCTAGCAAACAGCTGATCCCCCAGTCATGGTTGAAGCACACTTTCCTGCACCATGACACTGGGTTTGAACATGAGACATGGCCAATGGAGCATGAGCAAACTTGGAGTGAAGAATGGGCAGCAAGCATGTGTAACTGGGTTTCTCCATCCAAGAGTCAGAAGACTTAACCCTAACCTGGAGCAAAGTCCATATGTCCCTCTAGGGAAAGAGGAGCAAATATCTGTTGTAAGTCAGAAGGTATTTGGATTGTTTATTATCTCAGCAGAAAGCTGATTAATATATCTGTGTCTTTTCCTAAAAGTGTAGAAAGGAAAATAGTATGTCACCTCAAGGTTCTTGTCAGTTAAGTTCTGGTTAGCCAAGAATTTTAAATGTGTTTCATTAAAGTTTATATTAAAGGAGTTTATCAGCAAATTCCCTCAGACTACTGAGTCTAACTCTTGAGCCTCTGCTTGCTCATAACCTAAACAATAGATTTGCTTACTTTGGACACATCATCTGGACACATCACAAGGATTTGGTAACATAAAGGGTCAGCAAAAATCAGTTTAATCCTCAGTGAGATGGATTTACACAGTATAATAGTCACAAAAATGGGCTAAAACATACAGATCAAGAAGATGGCAGACGACTGGGCAATGTTTTGCTCTATGTACCCTGAAGTGAACCGACTCCATGGCACATAACAACAACAACAACCTGAAGTAACACTAGTTAGAGCCAACTGTGGTGCAGTTAATTGCTTTCATATGGCCTTCTAGCATTGGTCACCAGCACTCATTTGTCACTGTGTCATTCTGTGTTGACTTATGCGTTCTGTGATGCTGGAAGATATTCCATTGGTATTTTAAATACCAGCAGGGTCATCCATGCTGAACAGGTCTCATTGGAGCTTCCAGGCTACTGTAGACTAGGAAGATGTAGAAGCAGATCACTTCTGAAAGGGTTACCGACTGAAAACCTTATGAAGGGCAGTGCAACATTGTCTGAGATGAGCCCTTCAGATTGGAAGGTACTGAAAACAAGACTGGGATGCAGGTGCCTCCTCAAAGTAGAGTTGGTATTAATGACATGGAGGGAGTAACGCTTTTGGGACCATCATTTGCTTATGTGGTAAAACTTAAAGTAAGGAGAAACAGCTACAAACACCCATTAATAATCAGAAAGGAAAATGTGCAAGGTATGATTCTAGGAAAAATTATAAGTCATCAAAAAAAAAAAATGATACATGTAAACATCAATAATATAGGTAGTACTGAGCTGAAACGGCCATTTTGATTTGAACATTCATGATTTCCTACACCAGAATAAGAAACTGAAGAGAAATCATGTGGTGTTCAGCATCAAAAACTGCATTTCAAGATCTATCTTATAGTACACTTCTGTCTGTGATAAGATACTATCCATATGACTACAAGGAAGTCTAATTAATACCACTATTATTCAAATTTATGTACCAACCACTAAGCCAGTAACAATGAAATTGAAGAATTCTACCAACTTCTTCAATTAATCAAACATGGAATCAAGATGCACAGATAATTACTAATAATTGGAATGTAAAAGTTGGAAACAAAGAGGAATGATCAGTAGCTTCAAAATAAGAACTTGGTAATAGAAATGATGCTGGCTATAGCATGATAGAATTTTGCAAGACTAATGACTTATTCATTGCATATATCTTGTCAGAAACAGAAAGGGCAACTATACATGTGGATCTCACCAGATGGAATACACAGAAATCAAATTGACTACAGCTGTGGGAAGAGGCAATGGAGAAGCTCAATATCATCAGCCAAAACAAGACCAGGGTCTGACTGAGGAACAAACTATCAATTGCACATAGACAACTTCAGGCTAAAGCTGTAGAAAATTAAAGCAAGTCCACAAAAGCCAAAATATACCACTTTAGTATATATATACCACATGAATTTAGACATCAATTTAAGAGCAGATTTGATGCATTAGACACTAATGACTGAAGACCAGAAGAGCTGTGGGATGACACCATGAACATTTGAGAAGAAAGCAAAAGGTCAAAAGGTAGAAAAGACCAAAGTGGATGTCAGAAGAGATTCTGAAATTTTTCTTGACCACACAGAACCTAAAACAACTGGAAGAAATGATAAAGTAAAAGAGCTGAACAAGAAATTTCAAACAGCAGATTAAGAAGACAAAGCATTACAGTGAAATAGGCAAAGACCTGGAGTCAGAAAATCCAAAAGGAAGAACACACTCAGCATTTCTCAAGCTAAAAGAACTGAAGAAAAATTCAAGCCTTTGTTTGCAGTATTGAAGGGTTTCAGGGCAAAACACTGAATATTTCATGAAGTACCAAAAGAAGATGAAAGGAAAACATAGACCAAAAAGAACTGATCAGTGTTCAACCATTTAAAGAAGTAGCATATGATCAAGAAACAATGGTACTGAAGGATGTGCTCACTTGTCTATGACAAGAAATGTACATGACAACCACCTGGCCAGCCAACTGAAAGAGATCCATATTTGTGCCCAGAAAGTAGAAATCATAGAACAATATTGTTAACATCACATGCAGGTAAAATTTTTTGAAGATAATTCAAAAATGGTTGCAGTAGTACATCAACAGGGAGCTGCCAGAAATTCAAGCCAGATTCAGTAGAGCAATTAAGGGATAGCACATTTCAAGCCAGATAGATCTTGGCTGAAAGCAGAAAATACCAGACAGAAGTTTATTGTGCTTTATCAATTATGCAAAAGTATTCAACTGTGTGAATCATAACAAAATATGGATATCATTGCAAAGAATGGGAATTCCAAGACACTTAAGTGTGTTCATGAGGAACTTGTACATAGACCAAGAGGCAGCCGCTCACACAGAACAAGGTAATACTGAATGGTTTATAATCAGGAAAGGTATGCATCACAGTTATATCCCTTCACCATACATATTCAATCTGTATGCTGAACAAATAATCTAAGAAGCTAAATTATATGAAAAAGAATGTGATATCAGGATTGGAGGAAGACTCATTTATAAACTGTGACATGCAGATGACACAACCTGGCTTGCTGAAAGTGAAGAGGACTTGAAATACTTCTTGATGAAGATCAGAGACTATAGTCCTCCATATGGATTGCACCAGTGTAAGGAAAATGAAAATCCTCACAACTGGACCAATAAATAACATTATAACAAATGAAGAAAAGATTGAAGTTTTCGAAGATTACATTTTGCTTGGCTACACAGTCAACACGCATGACATCAACAGTCAAGAAATCAAATGACATAATGCATTAGGCAAATCTATGCAAAATATCTCTTTGAAGTACTAAAAAGCAAAGAATATCAGTTTGAGGACTAAAGTGTGCCTAATCTCAGGCCATATTTTCAATAGCCTCATATGCATTTGCAAGTTGGACAGTGAGTAAGGAAGACCATAGAAGAATCAATGTATTTGAATTATGGTGCTGGCAAAGAATATTGAAAGTATCAAAGACTGCCATAAGAACAAGTAAATCTACAATTGCCAAAGTGTTTCTAAGAACCTAAGATGACAAGAGTTCGTCTGTCATACTTTGGATATATTGTCAGGAGGATCCAGTACCTGAAAAAAGACATCAGGCTTTTTAAAGTGGTTGTTGTTGTTCAGTGCCATCGAGTCAGTACTGACCCATAGCAACCTTATGCACAGCAGAACGAAACACTGCCTGTTCCTGAGCCAACCTCACTACTGTTGTCACACTTGAGTCCATCGATGTTGCCACTTGGTCAATCCATCTCGTTGGGGGTCTTCCTCTTTTTCTCTGACCCTCCACCTTACCAAACAA
This sequence comes from Chrysochloris asiatica, assembly GCF_000296735.1. NCBI lineage: Eukaryota > Metazoa > Chordata > Mammalia > Afrosoricida > Chrysochloridae > Chrysochloris > Chrysochloris asiatica. The sequence continues at coordinate 7,917,996 of NW_006408662.1, forward strand.
GATATCTTTCTCCAGTGACTGGTCCCTTCTGACCACATGTCTGAAGTATAAGAGACGAAGTTTGACCATCTTGGCCTCCAAGGAGCACTCTGGCTGCATTTCTTCCAAATGGATCTATTGGTCTTAGTCCAGCAAATATTGTACATACTACCTGATGTTGTTGTTGTTGTTGTTAGGTGCCATTGAGTTGGTACCAACTCATAGAGACCTTATGCACAGCAGAAAAAAACACTGCGCGATGCTGGGCTAACCTCACTATTGTTGCCACACTTGAGCCCATTGATGCTGCCATTTTGTCAATCTATCTTTCTGGGGGTCTTCCTCTTTTTCTCTGATCCTTCACCCTACCAAACATGATATCCTTCTCCAGTGACTGATCCCTCCTGACAATATGTCTGAAGTATGAGAGACGAAGTTTGGCCATCCTGGCCTCCAAGGAGCATTCTGGCTGCACTTCTCTGTTGGTTCGTTTGG
>NW_006408662.1:7920004-7928291 GCF_000296735.1 Chrysochloris asiatica
TTGTGAGGGTTGGAAATGTAAAGGTAGATGTTTTATATCAAGGAGGGGAGTGAGGTCCCTAGGACCAACAAGGGAGAAGAGTAGAGAGTGGGACCCTACTCAGAGAAGCAGTGATGCCTGAAAGGGAGCTAGAGATGATGACGTGGAGCGATGGAGCAGCTGGAGACTTTAGATCCAGAGAGGGAGAGCGACTGTGTGCTGAAGACATGGGGGGTACAGGGGAAGGATTGCATGGAGGGGGGTGTAATCATGGCAATGAGACAACATAAGATAGAATGAATATAAAACTAATGTTCTCCCATGTAAACTATCACATAATTCACAATAAAACATTTTTTTAAAAAATCAATTCTTCTCCTTATTCACTGTCCAGCTTTCGTATGCATATGAGGTTACTGGAAATACCATGGCTTGGGTCAGGTGCACCTTAGTCCTCAAGCTGACATATTTGCTCTTCAGTGCTTTAAAAAGGTCTTGTGCAACAGATTTGCCTAGTGCAATATGTCATTTGATTTCTTGACTGCTGCTTCCATGAGTGTTCAAGTTGATCCCAGAAGAATGAAGTTCTTGACAACTTCAATTTTTTTCTCCATTTATAAGAATGTTGTTTATTGGTCCAGTGGTGAGGATTTTTGTTTTCTTTACATTGAGATGCAATCCATACTGAAGTCTGTGCTCTTTGATCTTTATCAGTAAATGTTTTAATTCATCTTCACTTTCACTCTGTAGGGTTTAAAAAAAAAAAAAAAGTTAGTGTTGTCTTCAAATTGCTTACCCAGCTGTAAAATGAGCAGAATAGCAAACCAACCTGTGTTTTAACCCAATGAGCCATAGTGTTATAGCAGTTTTAGATTCATGGTTGAAGAAACTGAGGCCACTAAGAGAGGTGAAGCAGAAATTTTATTAAGCTGGTTGACTCAGAGGAGCTAATTTCTCCAGATTCTGAGCCCCAAATGGAGGGTAACACGGGCCTATATGGAGTCAGAGTCAGGGAGGGGCCAGGCTGCATACCTGTTTGAGGGCAGGGGGAAAACCAGGAAGATTGGTCCCATTCAGTAACCTGGTTAGCATTCTAGCTTATCTCTTAGGTGGGGAAGGTTGGTCCCATTCAGTAACCTGATTAGCATTTTACCTTGCCCCCTTGTGCAGAGAGGGCAGTGAATGATTTTTACTTTTTCCTGTTCATTCCCCCCTTTGATGCCCTTTGGGCATTTTCCCAGGGGCATCACCTAAATGTTGACTAAGGAATGGTATTTTGGTATTGATTTGTACTGTTGGTACCCTTTATGATTGATTATTGTTTAATGGCAGTTCCAGTGGCCCTGACTGCTAGTGGGAGTAGGTATGAACTGATTAAATAAATTCCAAATAAAACAGGACCCTACCCACAAGGGTCTTGAACCCTTTAAAGGTAAAGAATTACCCTCCCCATAGGCTTTGTGGGTTCCACCCATTCCAGGTTTGCACAGGGACAGGGGCAACTTTCTGCATTTTTACAAGGTCTTCTACTGCCAGATCTGGTCATCTACTTGTATGCAGCAGTTAGCAAAACCAACCTTCTCACATACCCCTCCTTCCTCTGCAGTCAGTAAGTAGTTTAGGGCTAATCTATTTGGTAGATGGCATTTAGTATCTGGGTCTATTGACACACAAGAAGGGTTAGGGCCACCCCGGTTCCATTGGTTATAGATTCAGTTACCTAGGAGGGTGCCCTCACTTTTACAGCAACTATAGAAGAGTAGCGTGGTTACAGTTTGGCCCACGTTGGTGGTGTGGCTATATAGATTACACAGATTTCTCCCTTTTCCACACTCAAAAGTCTAATTAAAATGACTCCCACGGTGGACATCCTCATGCTTTGGCCATGCAAAGATCAGCCAGCTCCCGGTTTGTGGCTGAAGCAGGGTGGGTTGTACATCTCAATGTTACCTTATCAGGGTTGGTAGGGTCAGTTTCAGCTTCTCATGGAGATGAGGCTTTCTTCAGCCTGCTGTGGTGAATCCAGGTGGGGACTCCTTCTACCTTGGCTGCTGGGCTTGGAATAAGTTCTTTTCCAGCCCTCATCTTTGTAGATGCTTCTGGATGCCCTCCCCAAAGGAAAAACAAATCAGATACATTTCTTACGCTCTGAGCTAAATAGGCCCAAATGTTTTTCATCCCATTGAAAGGAATAATGTCTTATGAGATTTCCAAGTTAAGTCCAGCTAACTTGACAGCTGAAGGGTGGCTAGAAGGACTTCCCAGGGTCCAGTCCATTTTTTTCTCTAACTGGTTTTCAGGTCCATCTCTCCTTGTTTTGAGCAAAATCTGATTTCCATGCTGGAAGGGATCAGGTTACCTGTAGGGAAGGAAGCAGATCTGGGAAGAGCAATTTTACAAATAATAGAAAGTGTGTGGTGGAGGTGTTGTGCGTGCCACTGCACCTTTAAACCTTGGCTGAGGTCAGGTAGAAGGGTTGAGGGAAGTTGCCTGGGAAGGTTTACTGTATACAACTTTGTTGTTGTTGTTACGTGCCGTCGAGTCGGTTCCAACCCATAGCGACCCTGTACAGGGTTTCCGAGGGTGTAAATCCTTACGGGAGTAGAAAGCCTCATCTTTCTCCCGCGGAGCAGCTGGTAGTTTCGAACCGCTGACCTTTAGGTTCGCAGCCCGATTTGTAACCACTACGCTACCAGAGCTCCTTTAAAAGGGTTCAATTTAAGCCCGCTTATCAGGGCTATTCAAAACAGGGGTAAGGCAACACCTGGTCCCAATGTAGATAAATTTCCTGAAAGTTTTGTCATTTGTTTCTCTTTAGAGTATGGTTCATGTTCTCGAACCTCTATGTTGAATGCAATCTCCATTTAATCTGTAGGTGTTTGCTGTCACTTTGAACACTCTAGAAGTTCAAAGTTGGAGGTAATTTCCTTCAAGAGGATTTTCACTATTTCTGAAATTCTTAGTTCTGGTCAGGGAAAACCTCTACCCAACCAGAAAAGGTGTCTACAAAAACAAAACCAGCAAATATTTCATTCCCCAGCTTGGGGCATCTGCATGAAATCAACCTGTTAATTTCCAGGGGGTTGTTTACCTTGATATTGGTGCAGGACAGCGTGTCTTGGGATTGTTCTTGAGGCAGGTAACAGTCAGAGCTAACCTTCCAAATGATTTCTTGTTGTTGTTTTTAGTTGCTCTAGTGTCAGGGCCTAATGAACCAAGTTAGGGCCTGTTTCCTGTAGTGGGTCATTTCATGGATTCATTTAAGAAGAGTAGGGGCTAGTTTTCACAGAATCAGAACCATTCTATTAAAAAGCCATTTACTTTTTAGCTTTTAATTTCTCAGAATTGGAAAAATTCCATTGTCATCTACTTTTCATCCTTTAACCCCTCTCTCCAATCCTTCTGCCTCAGTTCTACTAAAGTCCTCTGGGTACACATTCAGTTTTTCTTGTCAATATTTCTAATGCCCTCATCAGTGCAATCAGTTCAGCTTTTTTTTGAGCTGAGATCCCCGGCAGGCTATTGCCTCTACCCAGTCTTGTAAGATTACTATTACACACCCTGCTAGCCGAGTCCCTTTTTCCATGTAACTACTTCTGTTCACAAACAACGTCTAATCCACCAGATACAGTTAAACAGGTCAGGTTGGCTGGAAAATCCTTGGTCAATGTTTTCTATACAATCATGGTTCAGCCCTTCAGTTGCCACATCAGGGAGGAGGATGGCAGGTTTAGTTGCCCCATAATTCACAGGATAATATTCAGATTGTCCAGTAAAATAACCTGGTATTGCCTAATTGTCCTGTTGCTAGCCATAGGCTTCCCGTCTAGAGCAGCAGGGAGACAGCTTGATGGGGATGGGGACGGGGACAAGCTGGCCAGAGTGAATTTCTCTGCCTCTTTTCTGAGAGGATATTGGTTTCTGTGTGATGCTCAGTTTCCAGGCTTCAATCAGACCTCAACGGGGGATGCTTGTTGGCTTTCACCAGAGGTCTGCTAATATTTATCTGTATTAATTTTTCCTCTGCCTGGCTTTCATATTAGTGGTATAAGTGCATTATAGTACATATACACGATGTAACTCACATATTCTTGGAATTCCAGGTTGTTTTCAGTTTCTTATATATAAATACAGGACAAAAAACATAGTAATTTTATAAACAAATAGACAATCTGACAGTGGCTTAATAATTCAAGCTGTAAGATGGTATAATAATTTTATGGATCCATTCAAAGGTTATTTTTCCCATCATCTAGATCGTACGTTGGCTAAGCTGTATTACAGTAAAACAGCATTTCCCTTGATGTCATAGGAGGGTACCCATATAGAAACCAGTTAGAATTACGCTTTACAGCGCTTTTCTTTCAGATTGAGACCTATATTTACTTTAGATACAGAGGTTAACCTTAACAGAAAGAGATGTGGGCTAATGTGTCAGACTGCAAAGTCCTTTGAACTACAAGGTCGGTGGTTCAAGCTCACCAGCTGCTCCTCAGAAACCCTACACAGGGTCGCAACTGACTCAAAGGCAATTAACAATAACACTGAGCTCTGGTAGCGTAGTGGTGTCAGCAGTTCGAAACTACCAGCTGCTCCGCGGGAGAAAGATGAGGCTTTCTACTCCCGTAAAGATTTACACCCTCGGAAACCCTGTACAGGGTCGCTATGAGTCGGTTCCGACTCCACGGCACATAACAACACAACAACATGCCCTGATAGCGTAATAGTTACAAATCGGGCTGCTAACCTCAAGGTCCGCAGTTGGAAACTACCAGCTGTCCCACAGGAGAAAGAGTCCCTGGGCTCCTGCAAAGATCTGCAGCCTCAGAAACTCTGTGCAGGGTCACTATGAGTTGGAACCTACTCCACGGTACTTAACAACAACAACAACCATGCCCTAATGTGTGCATCTAGAATAAAGCAAAAGGGGATCTCAAAGTGCAGGCGGAGGTGAGTATAGGAGACACAAGGCCAAAGACTCCTAAGAAAAGATTCAACAGATCCAGACTTTGCTGCTTCATTGTGGGTGGGCATGCATATCTTTTCAAATGCAAATGTATCAACTCAGGTTCTGGCTCAAGATACCACCTCAAGGTTCTAATGAATCCAATCAAGTGTAGGCTAAAGGCCAGTTTACACACTTTCCATAATCATAATTCCCAATATTCCTATTACACATTTTACAATAATAAACAGAAGTCAATATCCATAAGGTAATCAAACACATTAACCTTTAAAACACAACTTTCCTTCCCTCTGGACTATCCCCATTCACATGCATATATATGGCCTTGGGCCAGTTCTGGGTGGGTGTACATCTTTTCAAATGTAAATATCTCAACTCAGGTTCTGGCCCAAGATACCACCTCAAAGTTCTGATGAATCCAATCAAGAATAGGCTAAAGGCCAGCTTACACACTTTTGGTAATCATAATTCTGATTCCCCCAACCGCCGCTTTTTTTTACACCGTCAACATACATCCCAAGGCTACAGGCTCACCATGAGAATCCCCTGTTGTACTTAAGTGTATGTAGTGCCCTAGGGCCCACTCAGATTATGTAGCCAGAGCCATGGAACCATACAGACCAGATGTGACAAGCCGCTCTTTGGTAACATGTACACTCGCATTCAATCAGTCACACAGAGTTTATGGCAGTTCCACACCCTCCACCCCTTTTGGGGAGTCCCTGACTGAGGCCTTGGAAGGGGATCAGCCTTCCACTTCTGTCCATAGGGACAGGTCTGACTGGGTTTAACGGGTGCCCCAGGGCATACATGTTCCAGAAGTCTTGGCTGGTTTCTCTGGTTCTACAGAACCAGAAAAACCAGCCAAGACTTCTGGAACTGGTATGTGGTTACGAATCGGCCTGCGAAGCACAAGGTCAGCAGTTTGAAACTACCAGCTGCTCCCTAGGAGAAAGATGAGGCATTCTGCTCCTGTAAAGATTTACAGCCTCAGAAACCCTGTACAGTGTCGCTATGAGTTAAAACAAGGGAACACAGCCAGTCAGCCACCTCTCCTTTTGAGTCTGGTCAGGAGAGATGGGTGCAGAGGCTGGCTGCCCCCACTCAGAGGAAGAGGGACTTTCAAATGTGGTGGCGGCACGCTGTCTCATCCACCGAGAGGAGCTCACCATTAGTCACTCCCCGACTCTGTTCCGGTGGCTCAAGTGGTCAGCGCGGTCGGTTTCCCGGTCAGGGAACCAAATGTTACAGCACTTTTAGATTCATGCTTGAAGAAACTGAGTCCACTCAGAGAGATGAAGCAGAGTTTCAGATTTTATTAAGCCACTGACTCAGAGGAGCTAATTTCTCCAGATTCTGAGCCCCAAATGGAGGGTAACATGGGCCTATATGGAGTCAGAGTCAGGGAGGGGCCAGGCTGCATACCTGTTTGGGGGTAAGGGGAAAACCAGGAAGATTGGTCCCATTCAGTAACCTGATTAGCATTTTAGCTTGCTTCCTTGGGCAGAGAGGGCAGTGAACGATTTTTACTTTTTCCTGTTCAATAGTGCTTCAAGGCCACTTAGGGGCTGAAAGAGTTTGGGGCTCAGCATCAGAGGAAGTATAGTCAGGTCCTCAGATCAAGACAGGCCTATGTGTCTGTGTATGTTTGTTTATTCAGGCACATACGGTGGATATGTAAACTCAAAACACCAATGTGAAATTGTTGTTGTTGTTAAGTGCCGTCGAGTCGGTTCCGACCCATAGCGACCCTGTACAGGGTTTCCGAGGGTGTAAATCTTTACGGGAGTAGAAAGCCTCATCTTTCTCCCGCGGAGCGGCTGGTAGTTTCGGACTGCTGACCTTAAGGTTCGCAGCCCGATTCGTAACCACTACGCTACCAATGTGAAATAGAAGGTGTATAATCATGTCCTTCCAGTCTACCATGCTCAGGGCACCTTGTGCTTGGTACAAACAGGCCCAGTCAATATAGAAAGAGCACTGAATGGGTGTCAAGGCACCACCAAGTTTTGCCCACACACAAGCCACTTCATTTCTCTTAACCTTGCCAATAAAATGAGAAGTTTATCAGAATTATGGAAATTTTGGGTCAACAGCACAAAAGAAGAGGAGACTCCCAGTCCTCAAGGTCCCGGGGTCTAGGATGTGAAAAGTCATAGGCTGAAAGCATCAGTCCATACACTAAAAGCATTGTCTTCATCAATAGTGCTCCATGAAGATACCCAGCCTGCCACTCTTGGCTCTGGGACCACTGGCAAATGCTACACCAAAGGCTTAACACTTCAAAATGGTGCCTCTTAATAAAATTACCAGAGCATACCCCAAACTGCCCCTCTATTTTTTCATTGACCTGTACATATCGAGAAATAACTCTAGACTGTGTTTGTGTTATATATTTATTATCTCTGCCTATAAAAGCAAGATTCCCTTCATTTCTGTTCTAGACCATTTCCACAAACTCCAAGGGTGCCCACTAGCTGTTCTGTTGCAGAATCTGTAACAGTCTACACTTGTTAACACCAGCTCAGCAGGACTCAGAATCCTGAAGAGACTTTAGTCTTGTCGGGAGTGTTTATCTAAAATGGGGGTGGGGATGCACAAATCATAAAAAGGTCACTTTCAACAAGGAACCAGCAGGGCTTCAAATTGGCTCATTTCAGTTTGACTTCCTACTGAGAATCTGCATTTCTACCCCAGATATAACTGAATCAGAAATCTATATTTTTAACAAAATCCCCAAGTGATTCTTACTTATATATATCTGGATCTTTGATTCTGATTTAGTATATCTGGGATGGAAATTTAAGTTCTCAGCAGGGGCTAGAATCAGAATGTACTGGTCCAAAGCCCTGCTCTCCAGGGATGAAATAAGAGACCATTTGCTAATTGAGGAAGAAGCATGCAAATCCTATTAAGATGTAATTGGATTTGAACTTGTACTACTGGGAAGTAGAGGCAATCCCTTAAATGTTACCAATAAAGCCTGAATATGCAAGAGACAAAACTACCTAAAAAACGATGTGACAAACAACAAACAGAAAAACCACGTAAATTGTCTTTTGCCTTGTGCTCTGCAAGAGGAAAAAGCTTCATCTTTCTCCCAAAAAGCAACTGGTGGGCTGGAACTACCAACCTTGTGGTTAGCTTATCCTACAGAGAGCACACTGAGAGAGAGATGAAAATCAAAACAACAATGAGATACCCTCTCACTCCAATGACAATAACAAGGATCAATGAGACAGAAAACAACAATGAGATACCCTCTCACTCCAATGATAATAACAAGGATCAATAAGACAGAAAACAATGAGATACCCTCTCACTCCAATGATAATAACAAGG